>NC_041383.1:447437295-447449915 GCF_002162155.2 Triticum dicoccoides | reverse complement strand
GCCCACCCTAGCCGTCGCCCCCAACCCTCCCCACCTTCTTCGGCGCTGTCCGTCCCGCCCCGAGCCGTTGCCCCACCCTCCCCACCTTCTCCGACGCACGACTCCTCCTGCCAAGCTGCGCCGCGCTCCTCCCCGTCGGCATCGCAACCACGCTGAATTCCTCATTCTCCCAGGACGCACTCCTCCTCGCCTCCCCCCGGATCGCGCGGGGCCGCATCCCCGTCTCCGGCCGCCGTGGCCTGAGCAGCTCCGCGTGGCGGCAAGGCCTCGCCAGTCGATCTACAGGGAGGGGTCAACGGCCACCCAACCACACGCCGCGACAGCTTCCTTTGAAGACGGCGACAACGGGCTCTGGATTCACGGAGTCTAGCTCCTCCCTCTCACCATTTTGCAGTGTGCAACATCTGTTTTGCAGTACACGAGAGCGCCGGGCATCACCAACCGCCTGTCGGACCTGCGAGCCCCTACCGAAACTGCTGCCATCGACCCACCGGTGCTAGATCCAGCGGCCCCATCCACCTCTCCCTCCTACTCCACCGTGGAGCACAAAGGGTGAGTTGCTCTCTCTGCAGCTCACTCGTGTTTGGGGTGCAGCTCACCGGCGTTTGGGGTGTAGCTCGCTGGCTGGTACAGTGCAGTTTGAGCGACCACGTGAGTGTCGTATGTCCAGCGAGTGCCTGCGGTTCGGCATGGCAAGCACCTCGTTGTGTCATTTGTGTGCAGTTCAGTGCATTTCGTGTGTGATGGGGAACAGAAGAAAGGAAAGGGATCCAATTTTTTTACACTGCATTGTGGGTTGTTACTCAGTATGTAAAATCTTTTCTTTGTAAAAAGTAGTGCGCTCGGTGAACTGAAGAAGTACATTTTACATAATTATTGTAATTCATTGTTAAAAACTTTGTGGTTCCCTTATTGCAGTTTGCACGAAAGTAAAATTGCATCTAAAATTGCATTGAGAGTTGCAGTGCACTTCATTGTCGCGTACACACGATGATTTTCAGTCCATTTGATGCAGTGCGGTTTCGATCTGAAGCAGTACACTGATCTATCTGATGCAGCGCACTTTGTTGTCGCGTACACACGATGATTTTCAGTCCGTTTTGATGCAGTGCGGTTTCGGTCTGAAGCAGTGCACTCATCTGTCTGAAGTAGTGCACTTTGTTCGTCGCGTATGCATGATAATTTTCAGTCTATCAGATGCAGTGCGGTTTTCAGTCTGAAGCAGTGCACTCATCTACGCACACGATGATTTGGGTGTCGGAAAAAACAGAGTGACCGCATTTTTGTAAAATCGAAACTGCTCTTAAACCATAAAGAATTAGCGGAAGTGTTCTACATAAAAAAGTTGCACCTCGTAGATATCTTTTCGATGGCGTATAATTTGAATCATTTCGACCAGCGGTTTGTGAAAAATTCCCGAAAAACGTCCGCCGCCTCTCATCGTCAGTCGCACGATTTTCAAAATTAACTAAAAACCATAAGGAATCTCGAAAACATTTCAACATATGAAAGTTTTGTCTCGTTCGTAGCTTTCCAACGGCGTATCACACGCCTCGTTTTGACAAACGGTTCAAAAACTGGAGCGAAAACTGTACGGAAATTGCTAAAATTTTGAAAAAATAGAATTTCGTGATTTGCTAAATTTAAAACTGCTCTTAAACCGTGAGGAATAAGAAAAAATAATGTATCTGAAAAAGATGCGCCTTGATGATATCTTTCCAATGGTGTATCGTTTGCTTTATTCCAACGAGCGGTCTAGAAAAATGAGAAAAAACGCTTACTGTCACTCGTCGTGCGCCGCACCATTTTCAAAACTGCTCTTAAACCATGAAGAATCTCGAAAAGTGTTCAACATAGCGAAGTTGCGCCTAATCCATAGCTTCTCAACGGTATATTACACGTCTCATTTTGATAACCGGTTAAAAAAATAGAACGAAAAAGGTACCGAGAAAACACTGCGTGCAGTTTTTTCCGACACGACGTTCATTAGTCTCTGTATTGCAGCACCCCTGGTACTGAAAGTGTAGTGCATTTGCGTTAAGCATGCAGTGCAGAACTGTTATCAGAATAGTTATTCTGCTAATATTAGCAATATATATATATATATATATATATATATATATATATATATATATATATATATATATCATAGATGACCGTATTTGTGGCCATGCATGACAGAAAGTAGTATATCATTTATATTATATATATGTTACGGTATCTATGTTACTGCTTCTTTGCCACATGATCATATTTTCTATTCCCGAGTGCATGACATATACCGGCTATGATACCCCCACTATGGCCACCCTAAGGCTGGTCGTAATGGGAGTATCAAGTGGTATCATGCATGCCAACTAGACTTTTTGGATGATGTGGCACACAGTTAAATGGGAAAAGAGAGGGTGTGGGTATCATATCATGATATCGTATTATATTAAATGTTGTACTACTTTGTGTCATGCATGTCAATTAATAAGGCAACCTAAGATACTAACTTGTGATACTATGCACATATTACATAGGTAGTATCGATCATATATTTACTAGTATCATGCATACAAATATGATACTAGCTAGTCTATGATATACTAGCTACCTCACTAATGCATAGTATCATAGAGTGTAGTATCATGTAGTACTTTATTTATTGTCATGCATGAAACATAGTAGCATAGCATTTATTATGATACGGTTTCATGATATGATACTTAACCCTCTCTTTCTTCATTTAATTCTATGACAACTCTTCAAAATTGCCTAGTTGGTATGCATGATACAAGCTATGATATCCCATTACAACTAGCCTAGCAAAGAAGGTGTACAAATCATTTATGCGTCGCTTTGCGAGTTTTCATCCGTCTGCTCAAGAAGCGGGGAGAAGTTTCAAACATGTCGGCCGCGAGGTGCGGCCACTAGCGTAGGCCTACTTGGTATTTTAATTACAGGAAATTCAAATGGAGTCCGGACATCATTAAAATCGATGTGTGCCCATGGCATGCTATCACGACCCTATGGAAAAAAGTTGGTAAAGTTTGGCACAAGTTTTGATGATCGATCCTTCCAAACGGGAGCATCTCACATGAAGGATCATGGTTTCCAAAACGAGACTTGTCAATTCAACCTCCTGTGGCCGGTAACTTCATCGTTTGGCCTTATATAAATTTCCACGGTACGCAATAACCATTATACCACGGGTTTTATTTTCTAGCGCATTTCGGGTATCATTAGCTATATTTAAGACATTTTTCCAGTTTAATTTGCATTTTGTGCATATAAAAAATTACAACCGGAATTGCATGTGCTGTCGAAAGGGATGAGGATCACCGTTCTATTTGGGAGCAACCAACGGGGTAGACGTACGATCCGTGGGGTTTGGGTTCTAGCCAATCAGAGAGCACGACTCAGATCGTGGGTGGGGTTTGGTCGGCACACGACTTTCATCCACGAACCATGTGCTATTAGCAAATCGGATTGCATATCTTTGTTGACACATACTGTAGTGAGATCAATTGAGTGTGCTACCTCTATGATATAATAATAATAATAATAATAATAATAATAATAATAATAATAATAATAATAACAAAAACGTTCATATTCATTGCCTCAGCTGACAGCATATCAAGGTCAACATATTAACGGTTCTTACATCAATAGAAAACCGGGAATAACTCATAAATTCAGTACACGCGACAGTTCTAAATTGAACGGATTAAGTTGAAGGGTAGGCATAAAGACTAGTCTTACAACTTAATTCCAATGTACATGGGGGAACTGGGATCATTACATTGACCCCGAATGAACTTGGGTTTTCTGATGATTTCACGCTACTCTGTTACATGGGTGCATGATCCCTTGGCTGGAAACTCATCATATTCATCGTACTCGTCCTCATAGGCAACATCGTCGACACCCAGTACCCTCCTCTTCCCATGCATCACTACATGGTAGTTCTTACGCAAAGGGTCTTCCGCAAAGAAAATCTGGGTAGCATCCCTGGCAAGAATGAGCTGGTCCGCGTGATATGCCATCGTTGTCCTGTCAACACAGGTCTTCCTGTAATCATCAACCTTTACTTGACCAAGAGGGATCCATGAGCACCTGAATAATGCCACCTTAACTTTCACATAGTCAATCTCCCAAATCTCTTTAATGGTTCCATAGTATACCCTTTTATCAATTTCATCTATAGTCATGCATTCTATTCGAATAGAGCTGTTCTGATATGAGGTCTTCTCATCACATTCCTCAATGTAGAACATGTATCCATTTATGTCATATGCTTGTTACATCAACACCGTAGGTGATGGCTTTTGTGCCAACCATGTGGCAATGTCATCGATGGATCCTTGTGCCAAACGCTTCTTCAGCCATTCAAGGTAGTTCATAGTGTTCTCCTTCGTCTCCACATCTGATGAAGGAACCATTGGTAAGAAGCTTTGGCGCATCTCCGCCAAGTGTTCTTCGGCATAAGCACTGAGAACTGCGTTGTTAAGTAGTACCCTCAAATGGGCTTTCTCTGCCAATTCTCTGGGTGCAACCATTTGCGTGCCAACAAGGACCGGCTCACCTTTCAGCCTTCTCTCGTGGCGAGAGAGGGGCAAGCCTATAGGTCGTTGTTTCATATATTCGATGCAAAACTCAACCACCACCTCCGCGGTACAACCTTGTAGGATGCTTTCCTCGGGATGGTTTCAGTTCTGACAAAGGCACTTCAGTATTTCCATGAACCGCTTGAAGGGATACATGTTGCGAAGAAACACATGACCACAATACTTTATCTTGTTGACAAGTGCATAATGAGATGGACCATGACATCAAAGAATGACGGTGGGAAAAACATCTCTAGGTTGGACAATATTCTTGCAATATCATCTTGCATATGATCCAGCTCTTCAGGATCTACAACTTTCTGCAATAGTTGGTTGAAGAAATCATAGAGCTCAATGAGGGTGTTCCTTATATCTTTGTCGATCAGATTCCTAATGGCCACCGGGAGGATTTTTGTCAAGATTACGTGGCAATCATGTGACTTCATGTGTCCCAACTTCATTTTACCTGAGCTCACATCCAGGAGACTTCTGATGTTTGCGGAGTAGGAAGAGGGTGTCTTAACTAACAACAAATAGGTGAAGAACTGTGTTGCTTCTTTTGTACTGAAATTGTAACTTTGGCGAGCTTTGATGAATTTGTCATCATCTTCTGCTTCACTCTTGCCTTTTGATTGATCAGCAAGCATATTGAGCCGTGAACCCTCACCATCCTTTCTTTTACCTTTAATCTTGAGTAGAGTACCAAGCATGCTTTCGCATATGTTCTTCTCTACGTGCATGAAATCGATGCAGTGATGTACACGTAGAATCTCCCAGTAAGGTAATTTTCAGAACACCGATTTCTTCTTAAACACTTAACCCCTGGGTGTTTGTTTCACCATCAAAGCGTGATTCTTGCCAAGCACAACATAATTATTTTTAGCCATGTTGTGGACCACCTATCCATCATAGGGTCTTGGGCCCACACCTACCTCTATCGTACCATCAAATTCGGCTTTCATCTTTCGGTATGGCTGATTTTTCTGTAAGAACCTCCGATGACGCAAATACATGGTTTTGTGCGATTTGGGAAGTCTTATGCAAGCTGTCCTATCCATGCATATGACACACCCTACATCTCCCTTTGTTTTCTGCCCCGATGTGTTGCCTACTACCGCCATATCTTGAATTGTGTACACCAGCATCGCATGTAGATCAAAAATCTCCTTTCTGTAAGCATCATAACATTTTACAGCAGGTACATCTATCCACACTATCAGCAGTTCATATACCAGTATCTGAAAGTAAATGTTGATGTCATTTCCAGGTTGCTTCGGGCCTTGGATAATCATTAACATCATAATGTATTTTTTCTTCACACACAACCAAGGAGCTAGGTTATATAAGCACAGAAGCACCGACCATGTGCTGTGATTGGTGCTCATATTGCCAAAAGGATCCACCCGTTAGTACAATCCCCGATCCTTATACTTCTAGGATCCTTGGCAAAGCTTTCAAACTTGTTGTCGATTAATTCCCACTGAGCCCCATCTTTTAGGTGCCTCATATACTTATCTGCAATTCGCTCATCATGATGCCACCCCAACCTCTTTGACTCTCTCGGGTTTGCAAACAAACGCCTCAACCCTGGAATTGAAGGCAAGTACCAATCAACCTTGAACAGGATTCCCGTCTTGATCGCGTCATCCAATTTGTACTTTTCCTTTGCTCTCCTGCGCTTGTATCATGCATGCTTGCATTCGGGACATGCACGCAAATCTTTGTACTCACCACGGTACAATATGCAATCGTTCACACAAGCATGTATCTTCTGTACTTCAAGTTCCAATGGGCAAACAATTTTCTTCGCTTAATTCATGCTTCTAGGGAGCACATTATCTTCCGGAAGAATTTCTATAAAAATACCTAACATCTCTGTGAAGCCTTTGTTTGATAGACTGTTTGCTGCTTTAAATCTGAGAAGCGCCAGGGTGGTACTCAAACCTGGAATATTTCTTTTTGCAACCTGGATACAATTCTTTATTGGAGTCTGCATCAATGGTTGGCAGATCCTTGTACCCAATCATATCATTTTTTGGTCCCTCGAAATATGTAATTATAGCAGAAAAATCTGGCATATCAAGATCGTCGTCATCTGCATCGACGTCTTGGTTTTCCAGTGGGGGTTTAGGCTTTCCGGTGTTCCATTGGTAGCTTGACGCCTCTGCCCCGATGTTAGATTCAACATCCATGTGACACTGATCAGGATTTTGCATCTCACTGCCCTGGGTATCTTCATCCATGACCTCCTCTTCACTGTGTCTGATCCAACGTGTATATCCGTCCATGAATCCCCTAGAGACTAAGTGCCACTGGACATCTGCAACTTAATGCGACTCTGTATTTGCACAATCAGTACATGGACACATGATGTAATCTGCATCACCAATTCTCCTCTTTGTACTTGCAGCCAAATTCATGAACTCCATCATGCCACTGATAAAATCTACGGTATTCTGATCCTTCATCCATTGAGATCATTCTATCTGCACCACATGAATGGTAAATAAAAACAAAACAACAACATTAATACACGGATTAACTGTTGCCCAATGATGCGTGCATAAATCACAAGGCATTATTTTCATAATTACTGAGGGCGCTCTATATTGTTATCCAGATGTGCAATGACAAAAATTAATGGCCAATCAGTTTACACGTAGACTACTAGTACAATACTACCCTTAAGAATTTAATACCTTAATTAAGCCACTCATAAAAGGAATACCTTAACTATTTAGCCACGCGGCAACCTCCACCCAGCAGAGAGAGAAGCGCGATGCGGCAGCACACAGAGACAGCAGGGTCGAGGAGCAAATCTTAGTGCGGCCGCCGCCCGAAGTTCGACCTCCACTATCCCGCCATCAACCGCGATGGATGTGCTCGAATCATGCCACCGCCGACCTCGATGGTTGAGCTCCTCCTATCTCCCGCCACAGACCGAGGATTGACCTCCTATGATGCCGCCACCGCCCACCAACAGAGGATTGACCTCTTTTGTGTTGGCCGCTGCGTAGGCCGTCGTCGTCATCTCTATATGCAGACCGGCTATTTTTTATGGATATCCGCAAAGTGGTTGTTTACACGGCATCACTGTAAGTCAATTATATGTACAGAGTAGTACATCACATACGGTTATGTAACGGCAACTGTGTCTCACCTATGTTGTCTTCTCACATGGTTTGGTGCGGAAATCGTCTGTGATGTTGTAATACCTAACACAAATGACATGTATAAACAATGTGTCTTATACTCCAACATATAGTGCCATAAGTAGTTCCTGACCGTTAGCTTATCCCCACAGCTTCCCCCATTTCCCCCAAATCCCTACATAGCCTCCAAATTCTCTCGCATGGAGCTGACATTAGGGGAATGCGAACGAGTGCTGCTGATGGTTTCAGTGCGGCTGCTCCTGCTCGTATCGCCGCCATGACGGCGGTCGCTGCTGAGCACTTACCTAAGGTCATCAGAAGGTAGGTGTACTACAAATCCGAATCATCCTGTCAGGTCCCAATCTATCTCGACCTTTTTAGCATGTCCAAAGTAGCTCCTTGTTGAATCCATCCTGAATGCCCCCCCCCTCGGAAAGCGATCTGCCGCTGGATCCGGAGCATGACTCCACACTCCCGCAACACGAGTTCGACTCCGAGTTTTGCGCCACCGAGAAATACCAAAAGCTGAGTTGTGTGCACGGTCACAGTCCCGCTCGACGTGTATGCACGGAGGGATTCGACATTGGCAGGTGGTTTCTCAGTTGCCCCTTAGAGGTTAGTGCTAAGTTCATCATTTTACTTGAGTTAATGCCACCGCTCATCCTGAATACTATTTAACATTGGCAGGGATATGATGGTTGTGCCTTTGTTAACTGGATGGATGAAGAATGGCATGGCAGGGCTCGAAGTGTTATCACCAAGCTCGCAGAAGATAACGTAAAGCTGAAGAAAAACCTGGTTGACATGGAATGTACAATTAGTACGATGAAGCAAGAAAGAATCAATCACAGGCAACAGATGAAAGCAAGAGACAAGAAGGAACTAGCATGTGTAGTTGTGGTTGTCGCATTAGCCATGTTCTATGTGCTTTTTGCAATGATGATTAGGGGTTTTGTTTGACAGTATTGCTAAAGCACATCTAGATGTGCTCTAAGTAATGCACATCTAGGTCCTATGACATTCTTCTTACGCGAAGATTTGTGCAGATATTTTTCTTTGTCTTTTTTCTTTTCCTTTCTAGTTTGATTATTACTGGCTTTATCAATAAGAAAATCTCAATGTATTGCTTCCTTATCCTACTCCATTCGTACCGTTAGCGGTGCATAATCCCAAAACTCGTTCCTTGTTTTTGTCCTAGAAAGGAAACCAGCCAAATAGCTAGTAGGAGTCCTGCACAACCCCGGGAATTTGGAGCCACTGGGTACAAATAATTGCGGTTGATTATATTAGCGGTTAGATTGGCAATTCCCCTTTTGTGCATACCCCGCTTAAGTGTCCACCATCTTCATCATCCCCGACAGACCACTCTAAACACTGGCACACACTCTGCGGCCATGTCGAGCGACGACGAGGACGACAGTTTGGCCAGTAGTCTGGCACCCGATGATAGGTCAACATCGGAATCATCCCGCTCATCTTCCATGAGTCCAGCATCGAGCCTAGACCTCGATTATATCCAGTTCATGGAAGGGATGCTGCCTCCGGAGCCGTCGGAAGACGAAGAAGAGGACGATGATAATGAGTAGGAGGATTGGTCGAACGAGGAGGAGGAGGACGACGACAGCAACAACGATGAAAAGCCAACAGTCAGCGGAAAGAAGCATCCTCGCCAAGACGATGTCGCGGGGCTATCCAACAACAACAACAACAACAACAACAACAACAACAACAACAACAAGAATGACTAAATTAAGCAGACCGTATATATCTCTGTTTATCCTATCAATCTCATCGCGGACGGTTAGTAAAATGTATTCGACTGAGATCTTCTACATTATCACCTATAGGTTGGTTTGTTGAACTATGTGCCCTGTAGAGCACACAATTCAGAAAAAAAGACCGTATGGGCTGTCTATAATGATCACACACAATTCTGATTACTGACCTGTTTGTCGGGTATCACACACATCTTGTTATGCCGAATCGTTTGCGTTCACCTCAATCAACGCAAATGGTTCATCGGAGCAAATTGTATGTCGTGTATCGCACACACCTTGATATGGCTGCCCATTTCTGTTGTTCTGTCTCATCGGAAACAGTTTGTACGGATCAACCGTATGCCCCTCATCACAGAAGCAACTAAAATCTGAACCATGTTTGATGTATCATTCATCGCAAACGTTTTGCATCCTTTTTGATGGTTTGTTTACATCACCGTTTGTGATTAATGCATCACACATAGTTTGGTCAAAGGGTCTCTGATTGTAGTGTCGCGTTAGCAACATCCTGCCGTAGTGTAAATAGATAGTCCCTTCGCTTAGGTAAGCAGTGATTTGCAGAGGTGCCAGAGCTCAAGTTTCTAAAACAGAGGTGAATGAAATTTTGAGACACGCACCCTTCTTGTTTACTTCGCTACCATCAGTTATCAATATCTTCCATGCTAAACAAATTAGTAGTGGTTCCCAACCGATAAAGTGAAGGTTTTTGCTCCATAGGAGTTTTTGTTTGATTATTGGTAAGTTCTTTTTGCAATTTGGGACTGGGAATCCCTATTGCCGCTCTTTTCTCGTGCAATGGTGAGTGAATAAACACCCAACCTGAGAATAACCCGCTTAGCATGGAAGATACCAACACCTCCTGTCGCTTTATGAACAATCCAGGCACACAAAAAGGATATTTATTTGAAGATTTTAGAGGTGGCACATGAAAAATTACTTAGGACAGTAGGGTAATACCGCATATAGGTAGGTATGGTGGACTCGTTTGGGATAACTTGGGTTTCAGGTTTTTGATGTACAAGTAGAATTCCCACTTAGTATAGGCGAAGGCTAGCAAATAGGTTGAGAAGCGGCCAGCTAAAGAGCAACAACGGTCATGAACATGCATTATGCATAAGTAACATTGGATACTAGCATGGGATATAAACACCATGAACATAAATATCATAGAGGCTATGTTGGTTTTGATTCAACTACATGCATGAACATGTGCCAAGTCAAGCCACTCGAACATTTAGAGGAGGATACCATATCATCATACTACATCACAATCATTTTAACACAATGTTGACATCCAAGATTAATCATTATCCACTCCTAGCTACTTATGCATGGCATGAGAAACTATAATCTCTAATTGTCATTGCAAACATCTTTGATCATAATAGGCTGAATCATGGATACTAGGTTAAACATATTTACAAAAACAGAATAAGTCAAGTTCATACCCGTTTCTCTCTGACATAGCCAGTTCATCGAATATCATCATTATTGCCTTTCACTTGCACGACCAAACGATTTGAAAATAATAATAGTGCAAGAGTGTCGTGGACTAAGCTGGAATCTGCAAACATTTTATTCAAAAAGGAGAAGACAAGGTAATATGGACTCTTTGTCAGATCAACAATAATGCAAATGAGAGCCATTCAACATTTTCATCGTGGTCTTCCCCTCAGTATGACTCAATAAAAAGAAATGATATTAAAAGAAACACACTGGAATATTTTTGGAGTTTTTGGTTTTTCATAAACAAGCAAATAAAAAGGGAAGAACAAAAACAAGAAAAACTATTTACGCGGGAAAGCTCCCAACAAGCAAAAGAAGAACTAGGAAATCTTTTTGGGTTTTCTTTTTAGTGCTACAACAATTTAAACTAGGAAGAAAAATTAAAAAGAAGCAAGAAACATATTTTTGGATTTTCTCAAAGTTTTTAAAACTCACAAGAAGAAAGCGAGAAAATAAATTTAACATGGATAATACAATGGAAAAGTATGAACACCGACAACTGGATGAAATGTGTGAACATGAATGTAATGTCGGTGGAAATACGTACTCCCCAAAGCTTAGGCTTTTGGCCTAACTTGGTCTAGAGCCACTCGAAGAAGCCGTCAGGTCCAATGTTGAAGTGCTGGGGAGTGGGCACCTAAGGGTCCCACTACTGAGGTTCCTCCTGTGCTGCAGCCAGGTTGTTCCGGTAAGCGACAACGTCGTCAGGCATAATCCTGTACCTACCCCTGGCAACATGATCAAACAAAGCAGGCGCAGGAAATGGAATAACATCATGAGTGATCACACAGAAAACTAAGTTGTAAGGAATATCAATATCAGGGTAATCAGTAGCAATAAACTGGTGGTCTTCCATAGCCGCTCGAGCTAGGTAATCCTAGGCAAACGATGGTCCTGCGGGCGTATCTTCACGTTAAACTGAGTCGCCAAGAGAGTAGCGTAAATGCCCCCATGTATTTTACCCTTGGATCTGTTAATGAGAAGGCGACATGCCACAATAGCTCCCAAGCTATATGTGACGCCCGGATAATTAGGTTAAAGTAATCCCACGTTAACAATGCCACATCACCTCGGTTACTATTGATAATCTCGCGATGGTTCAAAAACGATTCAAATTCAAATTTAAAATCAAGTCAAACAATTAAAGTTTTCAAAAGTCAAAACTAAAATGTTCTTAATGTGATAAATAAATCATGGATATTATTGGTGGAGTAACAACATCTTTATAAAATAATTAAATACCCTAAAGTGATTAAAACAACATCAAAACAATTAGTTATACTCCTAATATATTTTACCAAATACTAAACTATTTTTATTCTGAGGTAAAACTTCTTAGAACAGTGGATTATTTTGACACACTATTTTTTGAGCTATTGTCATATTTTACTAAACCTAAAATAAAGTGTAACTAAAATAAAACAGAAAAGAATAATAATAATAAAAAAACAACAAATAAAGAAAGAGAAAAGGCCCCCCTGGCCAACTGGGCCAGAAGGCCCAGCTGGCTGACCCATTTGGCCCAGCCGGCCCCTACACTCTCTCCATATCCCCACCAGGGGGGAAACCCTAACCCACCGACACCTCAC
>NC_041383.1:447429281-447436793 GCF_002162155.2 Triticum dicoccoides | reverse complement strand
CCCCCCCGCGGCCACTGCCGCAGCTCCTGCTGGGCCGCAGCCGAGCACCGCCTTCGGCTGCCGCCCGAACGGCCTCCGGCGGCCGCCCGCGCACCACCGCGGCCTTGTCCCACTCCAGCCATGGCAACGCCCTGGCCACCGGCCTCCCCTATTCCCTTGCCCTCCCGGGTCCGCCTGCACCTAGGCGTGTGCCCGTTCGGGTTGCGCCCATAACCCGACGCTTCGTTATGCCCCCAGGGCCTATGACATATGGGCCCCGCCCCTAGAACGATTTAAAAAAAGGAAGAATTAAAAAAACAATATATAATAACTAAATAAATAATTAATTAACCTAATTAATCATGTTTAGTGGAACTAAATAAACTTGATTAACCTAAATATCTAATTAACCTAACTAATCTGTTAGTTAGGGTGATGTGTCAATGACAGGTGGGTCCCACTGGACCCACACGTCAGTTTGACTTAGTCAATCCCTGTTGACTGCTGATGTCAAACATGACATCATGCTGATGTCATTAATCCAATTTCGAATTAAACTAAATGATTAATTAAATTCCAGAAATTAGTAAATATTTAGAAAATCATATTTTTTAATCCGTAACTCGGATTAAATTATTTTCAACATGAAAGTTGCTCAGCATGACGAGACGAATCCGGATACGCAGTACGTTCTCTCGCCACACATCCCTAGCATAGCAAACCTGCAACATTTCACCTCCGGTTCATCTGTCCGAAAACGCGAAACACCGGGAATACTTTCCCGGATGTTTCCCCCCTTCGCCGATATCACCTACCACTACGTTAGGTCACCCTAGCACTGCATATTGCTGCGTCTTGCTTTGTGTTACATTTGATTGCTCTCTTATTTATTATGTTCCCCCCTCGTTACTTCTTTCCGGTAGACTCTGAGACCGGTGCTGATGTCCGTGTGTTCGACTACACCGAAGATGACCCCTCCTTGCTAGAGCAACCAGGCAAGCCCCCCCCCCTGATCACCAGATATCGCCTATTCTTCTCTATACTGCTTGCATTAGAGTAGTGTAGCATGTTACTGTTTGGTTACTCCTATTCTGTTGCATAGCCTGTCATTGTTGCTACAGTCATTGATACCTTACCCGCAATCCTAAATGCTTAGTATAGGATGCTAGTTTATCATCATTGGCCCTACATTCTTGTCAGTCTGCCTTGGTATACTATTGGGCCGTGATCACTTGGGAGGTGATCACGGGTATATACTATACATATATACTATATAGATGGTGATTAAAGTCGGGTCAGCTCATTGAGTACCCGCATGTGATTTCGATGTGGGGGCTGGAAGGACAGGCAGCTCCATCCCGGTAGAGGTGGGCCTGGGTTCCCGACGGCCCCCGACTGTTACTATGTGGCGGAGCGAGAGGGCAGGTTGAGACCACCTAGGAGACAGGTGGGCCTGGCCCTGTTCGGCGTTCGCGGATACTTAACACGCTTAACGAGATCTTGGTATTTGATCTGAGTCTGCCACTGGCCTATACGCACTAACCATCTACGCGGGAGTTGTTATGGGTATCCCGGCGTCGTGGTATCAGCCGAAGCCTTCTAGACGTCAGCGACTAAGCAGCGTGCGCCGGATTGGAACGTAAGCCTGCTCTTGTATTAAGGGGGCTAGTTCTGCTTTCAGCCGCCCATGCAACGTGCAGGTGTGCAATGGGCGATGGGCCCAGACCCCTCCGCCATAGGAGTTAGACCGGCGTGCTGACCTCTCTGTTAGGCCTAGGTGGGGCTGCGACGTGTTGATCTTCCGAGGCCGGGCATGACCCAGGAAAGTGTGTCCGGCCAAATGGGCTCGAGCGTGTTGGGTTATGTGGTGCACCCCTGCAGGGAAGTTAATCTATTCGAATAGCCGTGATCTTCGGTAACAGGACGACTTGGAGTTGTACCTTGACCTTATGATAACTAGAACTAGACACTTAATAAAACACACCCTTCCAAGTGCCAGATACAACCCGGTGATCGCTTTTCCACAGGGCGACGAGGGGAGGATCGCCGGGTAGGATTATGCTATGCGATGCTACTTGGAGATGCTACTTGGAGATGCTACTTGGAGGACTTCAATCTACTCTCTTCTACATGCTGCAAGATGGAGGCTGCCAGAAGCGTAGTCTTCGATAGGACTAGCTATCCCCCTCTTATTCTGGCATTCTGCAGTTCAGTCCACTGATATGGCCTCCTTACACATATACCCATGCATATGTAGTGTAGTTCCTTGCTTGCGAGTACTTTGGATGTGTACTCACGGTTGCTTTCTCCCCCCTTTTTCCCCCTTTCCTTTCTTTCTGGTTGTCGCAACCAGATGCTGGAGTCCAGGAGCCAGACGCCACCATCGACGATGACCCCTACTACACCGGAGGTGCCTACTACTACGTGCAGCCTGCTGATGACGACCAGGAGTAGTTAGGAGGATCCCAGGCAAGAGGCCTGCGCCTCTTTCGATCTGTATCCCAGTTTGTGCTAGCCTTCTTAAGGCAAACTTGTTTAACTTATGTCTGTACTCAGATATTGTTGCTTCCGCTGACTTGTCTATGATCGAGCACTTGTATTCGAGCCCTCAGGGCCGCTGGCTTGTATTATGATGCTTGTATGACTTATTTTATTTTTAGAGTTGTGTTGTGATATCTTCCCGTGAGTCCCAGATCTTGATCGTACACGTTTGCGTGTATGATTACTGTACGATTGAATCGTGGGCGTCACAAGTTGGTATCAGAGCCGACTGCCTATAGGAATCCCCCTTTCCAACTCCTTGGTCGAAGTTGAGTCTAGTCGATGAAAATTGTTTTACTAACTTGGCTGTGCGGCCCATGGGCCCACGTCGCCAATTGGGTGGTATTAGGATCTTTTATTCCTCGACCTATACTTTGGGACTCTAATGTCTCCTCTATTCGGGTTAAATGATTTTTGCTAACTCTAACACTAGGTTCTCGTAACTACTTCTCCCGGAGGGCCCCTCACTCCAGATGATTGCTTGGTGCACCGAAGGATTCCAAAGATACACTCTGATTTTCTCTCGAGACTTTGTGCCTGTTGCTTTTGCAATTCCCCTTCCACCGTCAACCCTTATGGATAACTACTTACAGTTGTTATTCTTATATCATCCCCAGTTGGTCTTGTTATTACAAGATACCCCGAAACACTCGTCGTTGTTTCGATAATCCTTTAAGCTTACTGCCTTGCTGTTCCTTGCCACCTGAATACCCCTATGGATAATTTCTCGCCCTTATCGAGTATCCGTTCATCCCCAGTTGTTCATGTGTTTCACATTGGTCTTCGAAATACTATTTGATCCTCAAAAAATCCTTAATAGCTTATTGCTCTGCAATACTTGTCTGCTTGCATTATGGATGCTTTCCATATGTCTGGCAATATTCGTTAGTATCCTTAGGCACCGTCATTTTGATCCTATTGATTCAACATGAGTGTGAATGCACGCAATCATCAGTTGATCCTTTTAAATTATCTCTCCGGCTCAGACGTCTTTCAAACATGAGCTGGTTCTCGGCCAATCAGATTGCCATCGATTGTACCCCTAAGCCTACTCAACTTATCCATCCTTGATCAGAGCGTTGCTTCTGATCCCTGGATTTGGAAATCATAATTCCTTTGCAATTGAGCTTTGAGTTAGACAGTTGTTTCTACAATCTGACCTCCTTGCATTCTTTCTTCCTTTGGTTGAGTACCGATGCTTACATCAGATCCCTTGTGGACCACCAGAACCTTTTGTCGGATTTTATCCGACAACGTCCTTCATATTCAATAAGCTTGTGAGCCTTTCCTCGGATACATAATGCCTTTGGTAAATTGTATCCTTTGCTTTCTCAAGCATACTCTACTATCGAGTTTGCGTTATTTATTCTTGAAATGTGTGGTATATACTCCTAAGAAGCCCCGATGGGATTGAACCAACGCCTTCCCTCATCGGTGTGAACCCAAAAGATTTCACGAGTCATACTTATCTGGTATTGCACCAGGTAAAACTTTCAACAACTAATGTCGTCTTCGAAATACGAGAGGTGAATGGAAGATTATGCATTGAGGAAGTGGGAGTCGACCTTGAACTTTGTGTTCATGCCCATGGACGCGATGTATATCCTATCATGGAAGCTTCTTGTAATAATAACTATTTCCTTGATAACTAACCTATGGTATCTGTGAATTGATCCCTTGCAACCGTGGTTCCGACCATGATTGTTCTTCTTTGATTCCATTTCTTGGACAAGTTAAAACAATTGTCTTCTATGGATCAATACACCAGTCCAACCTTTATTTTGATCTTTTGTCTAGTATTACCCCCCTGGTATCTCGAGATTATCATGGAACTGCATAACTTCTTATGAGTTCTTCATCAAGTGCTACCTTCACACTGGTTCCAATTTTTCACGGGCTCTGAGTTATTAAACACTCAAAGACACCGATAACTGAACCGAGTCCGCACTACGGTTCAACAACTCTTCAGTAAGCTTCTATAAGTACGAGTTTGTACCCGATCACGCCATTCCTAGCCTGTTTGGCTATATCATTGTAGTGATGATTTTAACTGTGCTACCCGGTCCTTATTCCCGGAGCACCACTTTCGACGATGAGCTAAGCTTACGTCGATTTTCCTCGTCATATCATTTCGTCTTGAACAGCAAGCTTGATTTTGAGTTTGTGTCGTAGTCGTGGTTCCAACAACCTTTCGCTTCATCAGTCCTTTGACTTGATGTCATCGCCGATCGATTACACCTTCGAGAAATCTCTCACAATTGTGTCGTGATGATCATCAACATTCTGAGCTCATCCAGGATATCAATTGAATTCATGATGAGAAATACCATCCTTGCCCTCGATGAATTGTATTATCATCGACCACTTTATTGCCTTCCCACCAACACAAGCTTGTTCATGTTTGGTGTTATACCTTGAGTTCCTTGCTATCCAGCAATTGTTCTTCTTTACCTTGGAGTATTACCATCCTTTATGTCAAGGATGTCGTGGGAATTTCACCACCTCTTAAGAATTCTTGGTATGGTGATACTTCTCACCATCATCATTCTTCCTTGGTCCGTGTGTTGTTTTTAACCAGCATACCAATAGATGATGTTTGAGTTCTGTACTTCTAGCAACCCTATTTCTTTGAAGTTAACGATCGACAGTTCGTTCTTAGACCGTCGATTATTGAATCGTCCTTCTATCATTGATCGTGCTACCTAGTCCCATATTTCGGTTCAACCTTTAACCAATGTTTAACTGTGTATGTTTTCCTCAAGCATACATCATTATATCATTTGATCTGACTAATGTTATCTCCTTGTTCCCATAATTGTGGAAATCCATCTTTTTGGAAATCTCAATGAATTGTCGCTGAGTTCATCAACCACCTCCTCATTCTCTCCCTGGTTTGATGATGCACTCTTGTTTCGAAACTCGCTTCCATAGTTTAATTCCCGAGAATCTTACAATGTCATATCGACAATTTGTGTTTCACCTTTTCTTCTGAGACATCCCGACGCGGAGGTATCCTGACACCAATCAGATCTGAATCTCTGTCAGATATGATGGTTGGAATATATTTCCAAGAGTTATAACATTAGTCTTTTATTTGACCCGGTAAGATGATGTCATGCCTAGTACACCTAGTCGGATGACCCATTGTTATAGTTTTCCTTTTCGGCAAGGTTATCCATTCTTTCATGAGGAAATTGTAAGACTTATTCTATAAGTTGTTCCTGATTGATCCTTTGGGTATCCAAAATCTGACCTTTGCTTGAAGACCATGTCAATGCTATCTCGAAGCATGTCACTAGTACTCCGATCTTCAGTAAGAACATTTGTAGCACAATGCTAATTTTCTTTATCAATTATCCGAACACCGTTGTATGGGTAATGTCATGAAATTTCTCCCCCCTTTCCTAAAGGGTTTTCTACATTATATCTTGTCGTGGATATCATGCTCTGTTTGTCCTTGGGAAGCATATACCCCTGAATAATGTGTTTAAACACATTTTTCTTTCCATTGTTCCATTTAATCTGATGATCATCTTTTTCTTTCCATTGTTTTATTTAACCTTTCTGGTGATCTATATGATCTAAGCAGTAATATTCTTCTGCTTATGTACACACCTAGGTGTACAATCGTGTCGGTAAGACCCTGTTATTATTGTTGATGACATTCCGGTAACCATCGATGGACGAGAACTTTGCCTAATGGTCCGCCTCGTTCAACGAGCAGGAGAATGATTCTCTTCGTCCCTCGCCCTTGGTACCGATGTTGTTGCCGACATAACTGACGGGCTATCCTCTGACATGCCTTACTTACATGATCGTGCAAGATGTCACCACCCTTCCTACTTTCAACCCACATGGTGGGCCCATAACCCACAGGTCCACTGGATCGAAACCTGACTCTTCTTTACAACCCGGATTCTAATGTATCCTTTGCACCTGGCTTCGTATGTGATTCACGAGCTAAATGCTATACCATTAATCATCCTGGAATCAAATACCATGTTTTTCTCGTTGTTGAAAACCCCATTACAGCTTCTGTCCAGTCATCGGATGATTGCCTACCCGTTTCAAGCTTCGGTACCATCGTATATTGCACTCAATGAATTCACTGAAATACAACTCGTGGGATACCTTGTGTATTTCCCATTGAGTTCACCGTCAAATGCCCAGCTTTGTGGAGATGCGTTCTTCCGGAGTTTTTCCCCTTGGTCGCGTTCGTAGGACGATGGAGATCCCGGAGAAAGGATGACGAGTTGATCATGGTGATTTGAAGCAGAGAAATGAAGACATCAACGAAAGGGATCAACCTCTTCGAAAGAACAACCAATGACCGAGAAGACTCGTTAGGTTTCTCGCTACCAGCACCTCCCCCCTACTCCCCTGCTTAAATCTCGGGACGAGATTTCTTGTAGTGGAGGAGATTTGTGACGCCCGGATAATTAGGTTAAAGTAATCCCACGTTAACAATGCCACATCACCTCGGTTACTATTGATAATCTCGCGATGGTTCAAAAACGATTCAAATTCAAATTTAAAATCAAGGCAAACAATTAAAGTTTTCAAAAGTCAAAACTAAAATGTTCTTAATGTGATAAATAAATCATGGATATTATTGGTGGAGTAACAACATCTTTATAAAATAATTAAATACCCTAAAGTGATTAAAACAACATCAAAACAATTAGTTATACTCCTAATATATTTTACCAAATACTAAACTATTTTTATTCTGAGGTAAAACTTCTTAGAACAGTGAATTATTTTGACACACTATTTTTTGAGCTATTGTCATATTTTACTAAACGTAAAATAAAGTGTAACTAAAATAAAACAGAAAAGAATAATAATAAAAAACAAATAAAGAAAGAGAAAAGGCCCCCCCTGGCCAACTGGGCCAGAAGGCCCAGCTGGCTGACCCATTTGGCCCAGCCGGCCCCTACACTCTCTCCATATCCCCACCAGGGGGAAAACCCTAACCCACCGACAACTCAC
>NC_041383.1:447291098-447428744 GCF_002162155.2 Triticum dicoccoides | reverse complement strand
CCGCAGCCAAGCACCGCCTCCGGCTGCCGCCCGAATGGCCTCCGGCGGCCGCCCGCGCACCACCGCGGCCTTGTCCCACTCTGGCCATGGCCACGCCCTGGCCACCACCCTCCCCTGTTCCCTTGCCCTCCCGGGTCCGCCTGCACCTAGGCGTGTGCCCGTTCGGGTTGCGCCCATAACCCGACGCCCGTTATGCCCCCAGGGCCTATGACATATGGGCCCTGCCCCTAGAACGATTTAAAAAAAGAAGAATTAAAAAAACAATATATAATAATTAAATAATAATTAATTAACTAATTAATTAACCTAATTAATCATGTTTAGTGGAACTAAATAAACTTGATTAACCTAAATATCTAATTAACCTAACTAATCTGTTAGTTAGGGTGATGTGTCAATGACAGGCGGGTCCACTGGACCCACACGTCAGTTTGAATTAGTCAATCCCTGTTGACTGCTGATGTCAACATGACATCATGCTGATGTCATTAATCCAATTTCTAATTAAATTAAATGATTAATTAAATTCCAGAAATTAGTAAATCTTTAGAAAATCATATCTTTTAATCCGTAACTCGGATTAAATTATTTTCAACATGAAAGTTGCTCAGAACGACGAGACGAATCCGGATACGCAGTCCGTTCGCCTGCCGCACATCCCTAGCATAGCAAACCTGTAACATTTCACCTCCGGTTCATCTGTCCGAAAACGCGAAACACCGGGAATACTTTCCCGGATGTTTCCCCCCTTCGCCGATATCACCTACCACTACGTTAGGTCACCCCTAGCACTGCATATTGCCGCGTCTTGCTTTATGTTACATTTGATTGCTCTGTTATTTATTATGTTCCCCCTCGTTACTTCTTTCCGGTAGACTCTGAGACCGGTGCTGATGTCCATGTGTTCGACTACACCGAAGATGACCCCTCCTTGCTAGAGCAACCAGGCAAGCCCCCCCCCCTTGATCACCAGATATCGCCTATTCTTCTCTATACTGCTTGCATTAGAGTAGTGTAGCATGTTACTGTTTGGTTACTCCTATTCTGTTGCATAGCCTGTCATTGTTGCTACAGTCATTGATACCTTACCCGCAATCCTAAATGCTTAGTATAGGATGCTAGTTTATCATCATTGGCCCTACATTCTTGTCAGTCTGCCTTGCTATACTATCGGGCCGTGATCACGGGTATATACTATACATATATACTATACATATATACTATACAGATGGTGATTAAAGTCGGGTCAGCTCATTGAGTACCCGCAAGTGATTTCGATGTGGGGGCTGGAAGGACACGCGGCTCCATCCCGGTAGAGGTGGGCCTGGGTTCCCGACGGCCCCCGACTGTTACTATGTGGCGGAGCGACAGGGCAGGTTGAGACCACCTAGGAGACAGGTGGGCCTAGCCTTGTTCGGCGTTCGCGGATACTTAACACGCTTAACAAGATCTTGGTATTTGATCTGAGTCTGGCCACTAGCCTATATGCACTAACCATCTATGCGGGAGTAGTTATGGGTATCCCGGCGACGTGGTATTAGCCGAAGCCTTCTAGACGTCAGCGACTGAGCGGCGCACGCCGGATTGGAACGTAAGCCTGCTCTTGTATTAAGGGGGCTAGTTCTGCTTTCGGCCGCCCATGCAACATGCAGGTGTGCAATGGGCGATGGGCCCAGACCCCTACGCCATAGGAGTTAGACCGGCGTGCTGACCTCTCTGTTAGGCCTAGGTGGGGTTGCGACGTGTTGATCTTCCGACGCCGGGCATGACCCAGGAAAGTGTGTCCGGCCAAATAGGATCGAGCGTGTTGGGTTATGTGGTGCACCCCTGCAGGGAAGTTAATCTATTCGAATAGTCGTGATCTTCGGTAACAGGACGACTTGGAGTTGTACCTTGACCTTATGACAACTAGAACCGAACACTTAATAAAACACACCCTTCCAAGTGCCAGATACAACCCGGTGATCGCTTTTCCACAGGGCGATGAGGGGAGGATCGCCGGGTAGGATTATGCTATGCGATGCTACTTGGAGATGCTACTTGGAGATGCTACTTGGAGGACTTCAATCTACTCTCTTCTAGATGCTGCAAGACGGAGGCTGCCAGAAGCGTAGTCTTCGATAGGACTAGCTATCCCCCTCTTATTCTGGCATTCTGCAGTTCAGTCCACTGATATGGCCTCCTTACACATATACCCATGCATATGTAGTGTAGTTCCTTGCCTGCGAGTACTTTGGATGAGTACTCACGGTTGCTTTCTCCCCCCTTTTTCCCCCTTTCCTTTCTTTCTGGTTGTCGCAACCAGATGCTGGAGTCCAGGAGCCAGACGCCACCATCAACGACGACCCCTACTACACCGGAGGTGCCTACTACTACGTGCAGCCCGCTGACGACGACCAGGAGTAGTTAGGAGGATCCCAGGCAGGAGGCCTGCGCCTCTTTCGATCTGTATCCCAATTTGTGCTAGCCTTCTTAAGGCAAACTTGTTTAACTTATGTCTGTACTCAGATATTGTTGCTTCCGCTGACTTGTCTATGATCGAGCACTTGTATTCGAGCCCTCGAGGCCCCTGGCTTGTATTATGATGCTTGTATGACTTTTTTTTAGAGTTGTGTTGTGATATCTTCCCGTGAGTCCCAGATCTTGATCGTACATGTTTGCGTGTATGATTAGTGTACGATTGAATCAGGGGCGTCACAGTATAAGTGTTGTCGCCATAAAGTGTGTGACGTAAAACAACAAAGTCTGAAGTGCTAAGTGCACCTACCTTCTCTCTAGCAAGTAAGCATTTTGCAATAAATAGAGCAAAATAATGCACAGCGGGAAAATGCAAGCTAGTAGCGGTGACACTCGATATTCCTCTCTCATCCCCCATCGTAAGAGTATGGTAAAAACCATCAACTCCGCGGGCCTAGGCTCTACCAAATCACCATCAGAAGGTAGCATGCATATGTCACAAAATTCTGTAAGTGGTATCTGGTGGTTTTCAGCATATAAATTAAATGACACCTTAGGGGGATTATTCCTAGAATGGAAATGAAAGTTTTGCACAAAGGAATTTGTGAGGAGATGATACTGTTCGCATTCAGCCGCGATGAAAGTCAGTGAGGTCGGCATTAGCAGCGTATTGTGCAAACTCTAGAAGGATTCCAGCCCCTTCCATGAACGGATTATGCAGCCATTCGCACGGCCATAACTCCGCCAATCTCCTGGTATGGAGATCATTGTCAGATGACTCCCCAATAACTCCCTTGGAGCTCTTCTTGGAAGCAAACTTCCTAAAGAAACTCATATTTTTCCTATGGACAAAATTCTGAAATTTTTAGTCCACAAATTTTTTCTCAACAAAACTTTACAAAAATGATAGCTACTACACATAGGGATGTCTAGAGGCCACAGCAAGCATTCAAACTACTTAGAACTCTAAGAATTCAACATGCAAGCTCATCTACAGCAGCACCAAGAGTAGTTAATTACTCAAAAATATAAACCACTAAAGCAAAAACTTATTGGATACATGGAGGAGTCACATACCAAGCAACAATTCCCCAAAACAGTTTGAAAACAGAGCTTCTAGCAAAGAGATCAAAATCCATGGTCTCGGGAGCAAGGACACTAGAGAGAGAGAGAGAGAGCAATGGTGATTTTTTTCTGGAGGAATGTGGTGATGTGGGAAGAAGAAGTGAGGGGGCCCATGTGGGGACCACAACCCCCTAGGGCGCGCTTGGGGGACCTGGCACGCCCAGGTGGGTTGTGCCCACCTGGTGCACCTCCCTATGATATTATTTGCACCGGAAATTCTTAAATATTCATAAAAAAAATCATATTGAATTTTCAGAGCATTCTGAGAACTTTTATTTTTGGGTCATTTTTTTATTACAAGGAAAACTCAGAAAACAGACAAAGCATGGTATTTTATTTTATTTAACTAGTAAAAATAGAAAACAAAAGGTAAGGCCAGAAGGTAGTGCTCACTAAATTCATCAACTTCATACCTCTCAAAAATGATCCATTAATAAGGTTGAGCAAGTAAGAACCACTTTCGATTAGCATGAAACTGAAGAACTTTCGTGAATCACTAAGTTACCTCAATGGGGATATGGATATCCCCAACAATAAGTATTTTGTATTTCTTTTTAACAGTAGGTAGAGGCAACTGAAAACTTCCAATACCATTCACTTGGAATTGTTTCTTCGGAAAGTGCACCGTATGCTCGTTAGCATTGATATGAAAAGTGACCATGCTTTTATTGCAATCAATAACAGCCCCTGCATTATTCAAGAAGGGTCTACCGAGGATAATCGACAAGTTGTCATCCTCTGCCATCTCAAGTATAACAAAGTCAGTCAGAATAGTAACATTAGCAACAACAATGGGCACATCCTCACAAATACCGATAGGTATGGCAGTTGATTTGTCAGCCATTTGCAAAGATATTTTAGTAGGTGTGGGTTTATTCAAATCAAGTCTTTCATATAAAGAGAAAGGCATAACACTAACAGCAGCTCCCAAATCACATAAAGCAGTTTTCACATAGTTTCTTTTAATGGAGCAAGGTATAGTTGGTATTCTCGGTTCTCCAAGTTTTTTAGGTACCCCATCTTTAAAAGTACAATTATCAAGCATAGTGGAGATTTTAGCATTCGGTATTTTTCTCTTATTGGTGATGATGTCTGTCATGTACTTTGGATAAGCAGGCATTTTTAAGATATCAGTCAAGTGAGTGCGTTCAAATTCAGCAAAGATTGGCCTAACCATTTCAGCAAAGCGTTCAAATTCTTCATCATCTTTCTTTTTAGTTGACTAAGGTGGAAAAGGCATAGGTTTTTGTACCCACGGTTCTCTTTCCTTTCCATAATTTCTAGCAACAAAGTCTCTTTTATCATATCTTTTATTCTTGGATTGTGGGTTATCAAGATCAACAGTTGGTTCTATCTCAACATCATTGTTTTGTTCTTTATTATTAGGTTGAGTGTCTTCATGAACCTCATCATTATCTTTTTCATTATCAGAAGGTGAGTGTTCACTACCAGATTGAGTTTGAGCATCGGATAGAGAAACTTCATTATCATTATCAGGAGGTTTTTCCACTTCAGGTTCACTAGAGGCAGGCAAAGTCCTATTATTTTTCTTCTGCCTTTTCTTTTTAGAAGGACTAGGTGCATCAGTGTTAATTCTTTGAGAGTCTTGTTCAATTCTCTTTGGGTGTCCCTCAGGATAAAGTGGTTCCTGAGTCATTTTACCTCGTCTAGTTGCTACTCTAACAGCAAAGTCTCTTATATTATTGTTCATTTGATCAAGCAACTCTCTTTGAGATTTAGCAACTTGTTCAAATTGAGTTTGAACCATAGAGGCATGCTTTCCTACACCTCTAACATCATTTGAGATTCTAAATAACAAGTCACTTAAGCGAGCAATCATATCAGAGTTGTATTTCAATTGTTTCATAACATTTGCATTGAAGTGATCTTGCTTTCGTAATCAAACTCATAAAGGCATTGGCTAGGATGTTTATTACGAGGATCATCACTATCATTGAATTTAATTAAAGATTTTACCTCTACCACCTTAGGTGGTGGTGGTGCTTCAAGCCCATGTATTTCTTCAATAGGTGGTAAATTTCTAACATCCTCGGCTTTAATACCTTTTTCCTTCGTAAATTTCTTTGCCTCTTGCATATCTTCAGGACTGAGATATAAGATACCCCTCTTCTTGGGAGTGGGTTTAATAGGTGTTCCAGGAGGAGTCCAATCATCATAATTTTTTCATATGTTATTCAATAATTCTTTAGCTTTCTCAATAATTCATTCCCTGAAAACAGAACCAGCACAACTATCTAGGAAATCCGTAGAAGCAGCGGTTAGTCCATTACAGAAGATATCAAGTATTTCATTTTTCTTAAGAGGATGATCAGGCAAAGCATTAACACTACAAAAAAAAGACACATCCGTGACAATTTGGGCCGAATGAATTTTGTCCTGACATGCTTATGACGCTTCTATGACGAGAATTATGACAAAACCCGGTATAATCATAGATGTGGTGGGCTCCTACTTCTATGAGAAAAAATCATGACATAAAATGGGATTTTCGTCCTGGGCGGGCTGGAGATGCAGCTGCATGACATTCTTTGGGCCGTCCATGACGGAAAAAACTGTGGTAGAAGCAAGGGCGAGGAAAATATCGGGGAGTTCCCGGCTACGGTGGGTGGTCGGGGCCGAGAGATGCACGGAGGTTTCCGTGTTTCTCTCGTGTATGCGTGTATGTTTGAGGTGTTGGCTAACTGAACCCGAGCGATCGCACGTTACTAAACCCGAGCGATCAATCCCTTGACTATTCGCTAAACCCGAGCGATTCTTGCTGACTGAACCCGAGTGATTCATTTGTTGCTAACTGAACCCGAGCGATTGCTTAGTTGCTGCTGCTAACTGAACCTGAGCGATCAATCACTGTTGCTGCTTACTGAAGCCGATCGAGCCCCGGTGCGAGATGTAGCCAGCCTATGTTGGGTTGCCTCTTGATGAACAGTGATGGTTGCTACCGTGCATGCAGTACGTAGAACAAATCGAGACGTGGTGAGTCGGGCCGATTGGTTGGGTGTGGATGAACAGTTCCCGGTGGGGGTTGGATGAACAAGACCCCGTGGTAGTAGGTCATTGCCGCTTGATGAACAGGACCCCAAGGAGGCCGCCGCACCCCACCCGGTTGGGGGTAGATGAACAGGACCCCGTGGAGGCTCTATGAATAGCAGCCGGTGGAGGTTGGATGAACAGTAGCCGTGGATGAACAGTAGCTCGTGGAGGTTGGAGGAGGTCGAAGGTGGATGAACAGTAGCCCGTGGAGGCTAGAGCGAGGCAGTAGATGGTGGATGAATAGGACCTCGTTTCGACCATAGGCGCTACAACACAAGTCTGTTCCCCCGTGAGGGGCCAAGCCTCGCGAGGTGGATGACGCCAAGACCCCCGATGGAAGTGGCCTCCTCGGGAGGGCTCCTTAGGGGAAGAGAGTTCTATGCCAGATATCTCACGAGGCTCAGCTGATGTGAACCATGACGACCAAGGCCAGGCGGGCACCAGGCGGACGCAGAGCGCAGGTTTCCTCTTTGGTGCAAGGGAGGCAAGCCATAGGCGCGGAGTCCCGAGGAATCAGCCAAAGGTTTCCATTCCGGTGCAACAAGACCAAGACCACCAGGACGGCAGGACGGAGGTCATGAACGAGCCCACCACAGCGTCACGACCAGAGGCTTTTCGCAGGTGAAGACTACTTTTGTCAGGATAGTCTGTACTACTTGTCCCCCTTAAAATCCCACGGTTGTGGAATCCCTTCCTGCTCGTATGTGGGAAGAGGACCAAGGCCGCTATATATAGGACTTAGCCACCACCATAGTGGGGGGATCGGATCCATTCTCACCCAACCGCCACACCAGCTCAAGAACACCTCTCCTCCTGAGGCTAGTTCATCCACTGTACTTGTTCATCCATAGCCCTTCAAGGCAATCCACCACACCACACTGGATTAGGGTATTACACCACAACGGTGGCCCGAACAAGTATAAATCTCTGTGTCTTTGTGTCTCTTTGAGCTCAACGCGTTAGGCCAGGGAAGATCGCGAGTAGGCAGGCTGGGCAGGTTGAGATCTTCGCACGCACCCTAGAGTTCGAACCTCTCAGGGGTTGCCGGATCCCTAAATCCTACATTTGGCGCGCCAGGTAGGGGTGCGTCAGAATCTTCTTCCTCGACCTCTAGATCGTGCCACTAACTCCTACGGCGGCCGCTCCTCTGTCGGCCCGGTCGACGTGCGTTCTCGAAGAAGCGCCGGGGCTGCGCTACTTCACCCTCTCCCTTCAGCAGGTGCAATGGCCACACAAGTTCTGACCGGAGATGTTGCGTGCTACGATGGCGCGACAGATCTGGCCACCTTTCTTCAAGCATACGAGGAAGCAGTTTGGGTGGCCAGCGGAGACGACAAGGCGAAGGCCAACTGGTTCCGCATGGCCCTTGTAGGCGCGCCACGCGCTTGGTTGCTCAACCTGCTGGCATCTTCTGTGACCTCCTGGGAGGAGCTGCACGACCTCTTCCCCGCCCACTACGCAGCACCGGCGCCCCCGGTCGTCGCAGCTCTCCTAGGTGGCTCGCAGGCACCACCATCCGACCGTCACATCAAGCAGTTGTGCCGGTGGGCAGGCGCCACTCAGGCGAGCTTGGGGGCTCCCTCGGGCTGGGCGGTGCCCCAAGCTGACCTCACCTTCAGCCCCGAGGATCACCCTGTCGCCACGACAGGAGCAGGCGTGCTCCCAATGCTTTGCACCCCCACCGTCTGCCACGTAGCGATCACCAAGACCCTCATCGACGGCGGGGCCGGCCTCAATGTGCTCTCCTCGGAGGCGTTTGGCCTGCTTCACATGCTGCCTAGCCGACTCCGCCCCTCCAAACCTTTCTCCGTGGTCGATGGAGGCTCCACCAGGCCCCTGGGGCAGATTCATCTCCCTGTCACCTTCGGGACCCGCGACAACTACTGCACCGAGCTTGTCGACTTCGACATCGCCAAGATTGACCTGCCATACAATGCTATGTTGGGATACCCGGCCTTGGCTCAGTTTATGGCTGCGACCCACCCCGCGTACAACCTCATGAAGATGCCTGGCAGCAACGGTGTCCTCACGGTGGCGGGGGATGATAACCCACAAGTAAGGGGATCGCAACAGTTTTTGAGGGTAGATTATTCAACACAAATTTATTGATTCGAACAAGGGAAGCCTAAGAATATTCTCAAGTATTAGCAGTTGAGTTATCAATTCAACCACACCTGGAGAACTTAGTATCTGCAGCAAAGTATTTAGTAGCAAAGTAGTATGGAAGTAACGGTAACGATGGCAAAAGTAACGGTTGCAGTTCTGTAGTAATTTTAACAGTAGCAACGGTAAAGCAAATAAGCAAAGCACAATATGTGAAAAGCTCGTAGGCATTGGATCAGTGATGGATAATTATGTCGAATGTGATTCCTCATGTAATAGTTATAATATAGGGTGACACCAAACTAGCTCCAGTTCATCAATGTAATGTAGGCATGTATTCCGAATATAGTCATACGTGCTTATGGAAAAGAACTTGCATGACATCTTTTGTCCTACCCCCCGTGGCAGTGGGGTCCTAGTGGAAACTAAGGGATATTAAGGCCTCCTTTTAATAGAGTACCGGACCAAAGCATTAACACATAGTGAATACATGAATTCCTCAAACTACGGTCATCACCGAGAAGTATCCCGGTTATTATCATTTCGGGGTTGTCGGATCATAACACATAATAGGTGACTATAGACTTGCAAGATAGGATGAAGAACTCACATATATTCATGAAAACATAATAGGTTCAGATCTGAAATCATGGCATTCGGGCCCTAGTGACAAGCATTAAGCATAGCAAAGTCATAGCAACATCAATCTCAGAACATAGTGGATACTAGGGATCAAACCCTAACAAAACTAACTTGATTACATGGTAAATCCCATCCAACCCATCATCGTCCAGCAAGCCTACGATGGAATTACTCACGCACGGCGGTGAGAATCATGAAATTGGTGATGGAGGATGGTTGATGATGACGATGGTAACGAATCCCCCTCTCCGGAGCCCCGAACGGACTCCAGATCAGCCCTCCCGAGAGAGATTAGGGCTTGGCGGCGGCTCCGTATCGTAAAACGCGATGAAACTTTCTCTCTGATTTTTTTCTCCATGAAAGCAAATATATGGAGTTGGAGTTGAGGTCGGTGGACGTCCAGGGGGTCCACGAGGCAGGGGGCCACGCCCTAGGGGAGGGGGCGCGCCCCCACCCTCGTGGACAGGGTGTGGGCCCCCTGACGTTGATTCTTTCGCCATATGTTTTATTAATTCTAAAAAGTTTCTCCGTGGAATTTTAGGTCATTCCGAGAACTTCTATTTCTGCACAAAAATAACACCATGGCAGTTCTGCTGAAAACAGCATCAGTCCAGGTTAGTTCCATTCAAATCATGCAAGTTAGAGTCCAAAACAAGGGCAAAAGTGTTTGGAAAAGTAAATACGACGGAGACGTCTCAACTCCCCCAAGCTTAAACCTTTGCTTGTCCTCAAGCAATTCAGTTGACAAACTGAAAGTGATAAAGAAAAACTTTTACAAACTCTATTTGCTATTGTTGTTGCAAATATGTAAAGCCAGTATTCAAGTTTTCAGCAAAATAACACTTAGGTCTCATGTTTACTCATATCAATGGCATAATCAACTAGCAAGCAATAATAATAAATCTCGGATGACAACACTTTCTCAAAACAAATCATAATATGATATAACAAGATGGTATCTTGCTAGCCCTTTCTGAGACCGCAAAACATAAATGTAGAGCACCTTTAAAGATCAAGGACTGACTAAACATTGTAATTCATGGTAAAAGAGATCTAGTCATAGTCATACCCATTATAAACAAATAGTAATGCATGAAAATGATAGCGGAGCTCTCCAGCGGGTGCTTTTTAATAAGAGGGTGATGACTCAACATAAAAGTAAATAGATAGGCCCTTCGTAGAGGGAAGCAATGATTTGTAGAGGTGCCAGAGCTCGATTTTGAAATAGAGATTAATAGAATTTTGAGCGGTATACTTTCACTGTCAACATAACAACTATGAGATCTCGATATCTTCCATGCTACACACATTATAGGCAGTTCCCAAACAGAATGGTAAAGTTTATACTTCCCCACCACCAACAAGCATCAATCCATGGCTTGCCCGAAACAATGGATGCCTCCAACTAGCAACAATCCTGGGGGAGTTTTGTTTAATTATTTTGATTTGATTTGAGCATGGGACTGGGCATCCCGGTTACCAGCCATTTTCTCGTGAATGAGGAGCGGAGTCCACTCCCCTTGAGAATAACCCACCTAGCATGGAAGATACAGACATCCCTAATTGATACATGAGCTACTCGAGCATACAAAATAGAATTTCATTTGAAGGTTTGGAGTTTGGCAAATACAAATTTACTTGGAACGGCAGGTTGATACCGCATATAGGAAGGTATGGTGGACTCATATGGAATAACTTTGGGGTTTATGGAGTTTGGATGCACAAGCAGTATTCCCGCTTAGTACAGGTGAAGGATAGCAAAAGACTGCGAAGCGACCAACTGAGAGAGCGACAACAATCATGAACATGCATTAAAATTAATCAACACCGAGTGCAAGCATGAGTAGGATATAATCCACCATGAACATAAATATCGTGAAGGCTATGTTGATTTTGTTTCAACTACATGCATGAACATGTGCCAAGTCAAGTCACTCGAATCATTCAAAGGAGGATACCACCCTATCATACCACATCACAACCATTTTAATAGCATGTTGGCACGCAAGGTAAACCATTATAAACTCATAGCTAATTAAGAATGGCATAAGCAACTATAATCTCTAATTGTTGTTGCAAACATGTTTATTCATAATAGGCTGAATCAGGAATGATGAACTGATCATATCTACAAAAACAAGAGAGGTCGAGTTCATAACAGCTTCTCTCATCTCAATTAGTCCATCATATATCATCATTATTGCCTTTCACTTGCACGACCGAACGATGTGTATAATCATAATAGTTTACGTGCATTGGACTAAGCTGGAATCTGCAAGCATTTAATTCAAGGGAGAAGACAAGGTAATATGGGCTCTTGGTTAAATCAACAATCATGCATATTAGAGCCACTAAACATTTTCATTATGGTCTTCTCCTCTCGACCCCCAAGGGAAAGAAAAGAAAAGAAAACTATTTACACAGGAAAGCTCCCAACAAGCAAACGAAGAATGAGAAATCTTTTTGGGTTTTCTTTTGATTACTACTACAAGCATGGAAATTAAACTAACTAATTTTTTTTGGTTTTTCTTAAGGTTTATCAAACACACAAGAAGAAAGCTAGAAAAAGAAATTAAACTAGCATGGGTAGTACAACGAAAAAGTATGAGCACCGACAACTAGAATGTGTGTGTGAACATGACTGTAATGTCGGTGAGAAATACGTACTCCCCCAAGCTTAGGATTTTGGCCTAAGTTGGTCTATGGCCATGGGTAGCCTCGTTGATATCTGAAGTTGTAACTGGGGTCGTACTGAGGAGTGTCATCATATTGCCACTAGCTGGCGATCTCCTCCGGATCCCACTAATAAGTTGATGGACGATAAGGGTCAAATGGTGGTTCCGTCTCGGGCTCTGGGGCTGATGTCTGGCCCCGGTACGCGTAAATGGCCGCCGGCAAGGCGAGATAATGGCCTGCAGTTAAATCAAACAAAGAGGGCGCAGGCAAGATAATAGTCTCACTATGTTTCGTATTAAATCTCAAATTATACAAAAGCATCTTATCATCATTATTAACAATAAACTCATGTGCTACCATGCTCTTATAATCTAGAAAAGTAGGGGGCAGCAGCTTTTCCTCTTTCTCAAAATGCCTAATAGGTATCCTGAAATGTTTAGCAAGGCATGCAGCATAAATACCTCCAAAGATGGGGCCCTTCGTACGGTTCAGGCTTAAACATTTAGAAATAATAGCGCCCATACTAACAGAGTTATCACGAAATAAAGCATGGAACAAAATAATAATATCAGGAACACTAAGGTTTCCACAGTTTCTGCGACCAGTTAAGCATCGACTAGCAAATATTGCAAAGTATCGTAAAACAGGAAAATGTATGATAGTAATTCTTGCATGGGAAACCTTCGTTGTTTCCCCTACAGTAATAGTATCAATAAATCCATCCACATCTTTACGATGTGGTTCCTCTAAGCTGCCCCCAAAGGGTATCTTGCAAACCGTGCAAAATTCATATAGCGACATCTCCCTAGCCACATCATATAAATGAAACTTTACTAAAGGAGGTGATTTCTTAGGATAAAAGTAGAAATTTTGCATGAAAGTATTGGTGAGTTAGAGATACTGTTCAGCTTGGTCATGGAGGAAGTCGGTGAGGCCCGCATTATCAGCCAAAGAAGAAAAGTCATCATAAATCCCAGCTGCTCTCAAGAAATCATCACAAGGCCATTCACACGGCCGTATTTCTACCACACGGGGGAGATTTTACTTGGCCTTTTCATTCTCCTTAGCTTGCTTATCCTTAGAGCCTTGGCTAGAAGAGCCCCTCAAAAATCTCTTAATCATTTTCTGCAAATTTCTGAAAATTTAGTAACTCAAAATAAAAGTGAATCAAACTAAACAAAACTGATAGCAACTACTCCCACAAGTGCCTATAGCCTATATCATGCATTAGAATTAGTTGGGACCATATAAATTTGACATGCCAACTCAAGAACAGGGTCACCTAGGCAGCAAAAGTTTGCAATGAATAAAGCACTAGAACAATAACTAATTGGACCATTGGAGGAGTCACATACCAAAGAACAATCCCCCAAAGCAGTTTTGTGAATGGAGCTTTGAGCAAGGAGATCAAAAATGGCAGCAAAGTGATCTAGAACTTGTGATTGAGCTGGATGGTGATTTTTTGGGGAGGATGATGAAGTGTGTGGGTGCAGGAATAAGTGGAGGGGGCACCATGGGCCCACGAGGCAGGGGCGCACCCTGTAGGGGAGGGCGCGCCCTGGGCCCTCGTGGCCATGTGCCAGCTCCCCTTGTTGTGTTCTCAGTGCCAGATATTCTCAAATATTCAAAAAAAAATCATACTAAATTTGCAGGGCATTTGGAGAACTTTTATTTTCAGGGTATTTTTTATTGCATGGATAATTCCGAAAACAGACAGAAAATACTATTTTTGCTTTACTTAATCTAAATAAAAGAAAGTAAAAGGAGGGTACAGAAGGTTGTGCCTTCTAATTTCATCCATCTCATGGTCATCACAAGGAATCCACTAACAAGGTTGATCATGTCTTGTTAACAAACTCATTCCGATTAACATGGAACCGGAGAAATTTCGAATAACACTAGGTTACCTCAACGGGGTTATGAACATCCCCAATAATAAGAATATCATATTTCTTCTTGACATTAGGAAGAGGAAATTTAAAACCTCCAATAATAATGGTTGGAATTTTTCCAATAGAATTGATGCTATGAACTTGATGTTGTTTCCTCGGAAAGTGTACCGTATGCTCATTACCATTAACATGAAAAGTGACATTGCCTTTGTTGCAATCAATAACAGCCCCTGCAGTATTCAAAAAGGGTCTACCAAGGATAATCAACATACTATCATCCTCGGGAATATCAAGAATAACAAAGTCCGTTAAAATAGTGACATTTGCAACCACAACAGGCACATCCTCACAAATACCGACAGGTATAGCAGTTGATTTATTAGCCATTTGCAAAGATATTTCAGTATGTGTCAACTTATTCAATTCAAGTCGACGATATAAAGAGAGAGGCATAACACTAACACCGGCTCCAAGATCACATAAAGCAGTTTTAACATAGTTTCTTTTAATGGAGCAACGTATAGTTGGTACTCCTGGATCTCCTAGTTTCTTTGGTATTCCACTTTTAAAAGTATAATTAGCAAGCATGGTGGAAATTTCAGCTTCCGGTATCTTTCTTTTATTTGTAATAATATCTTTCATGTACTTAGCATAAGGATTCACTTTAAGCATATCAGTTAAGCGCATACGTAAGAAGATAGGTCTAATCATTTCAGCAAAGCGCTCAAAGTCCTCATCATCCTTTTTCTTGGATGGCTTTAGGACTGAGAAATAGAACACCCCTCTTCTTCGGAGTTGGTTTAGGAGTTGGCTCAAGAATTGGCTCAGGAAGAGTCCAATTATTTTCATTAGTCAACATGTTATTCAAAAGCAATTCAGCTTGATCGACTGTTCTTTCCCTGAAAACACAACCAACACAACTATCCAAGTGGTCCTTGGAAGCATCAGTTAGTCCATTATAAAAGATATCAAGTATTTCATTTTTCTTAAGAGGATGATCAGGCAAAGCATTAAGTAACCGGAGAAGCCTCCCCCAAGCTTGTGGGAGACTCTCTTCTTCAATTTGCACAAAATTATATATTTCCCTCAAGGCAGCTTGTTTCTTATAAGCAAGGAAATATTTAGGAGAGAAGTAATAAATCATATCATGGGGACTACGCACACAACCAGGATCAAGAGAATTAAACCAAGTTTTAGCATCACCCTTTAATGAGAATGGCAATATCTCAAGGATATAATAGTAGCGAGATTTCTCAACATTAGTCAATAGGGTGGCTATATCGTTTAACTTAGTAAGATGTGCCACAACAGTTTCAGATTCATAGCCATAAAAAGGATCAGATTCAACCAAAGTAATTATCTCAGGATCGATAGAGAATTCATAATCCTTATCAGTAACAAATATAGGTGAAGTAGCAAAAGCAGGGTCATATTTCATTCTAGCATTCAGAGTTTTCTATTTCAGTTTAGCTAATAACTTCTTAAGATCAGATCTATCATTGCAAGCAAGAAAATCTCTAGCAGTTTCTTCATCCATAACATAACCCTGAGGAACAACAGGCAATTCATACTTAGGGGGAGAACCTTCATCATCACTATCTTCAATAATATCAGTTTCAAGAATTTCATTCTCTCTAACCCTAGCAAGTTGTTCATCAAGAAATTCACCTAATGGCACAGTAGTATCAAGCACAGAAGTAGTTTCATCATAAGTATCATGCATAGTAGAAGTGGCATCATCAATAACATGCGACATATCAGAATTAATAGCAGAAGCAGGTTTAGCTGTCGCAAGTTTACTCATAACAGAAGGAGAATCTAGTGCAGAGCTAGATGGCAGTTCCTTACCTCCCCTCGTAGTTGAGGGATAAATCTTAGTTCTTTCGTCTTTCAAGTTCCTCATAGTGATCAGCAGATATAAATCCCAAGTGACTCGAAGAATAGAGTTATGCTCCCCGGCAACAGCGCTAGAAAATAGTCTTAATAACCCACAAGTATAGGGGATCATAACAGTTTTCGAGGGTAGAGTATTCAACCCAAATTTATTGATTCGACACAAGGGGAGCCAAAGAATATTCTCAAGTATTAGCAGTTGAGTTGTCAATTCAACCACACCTGGATACCTTAGTATCTGCAGCAAAGTATTTATTAGCAAAGTAGTATGGAACTAACGGTAACAGTGGCAAAAGTAACGGTAGCAGTTTTGTAGTAATTTTAATAGTAGCAACAGTAAAGTAAATAAGCAAAGCACAATATGTGAAAAGCTCGTAGGCATTGGATCAGTGATGGATAATTATGTCGAATGTGATTCCTCATGTAATATTTATTACATTGGGTGACACAAAACTAGCTCTATTTCATCAATGTAATGTAGGCATGTATTCTGAATATAGTCATACGTGCTTATGGAAAAGAACTTGCATGACATCTTTTGTCCAACCCTCCCGTGGCAGCGGGGTCCTAATGGAAACTAAGGGATATTAAGGCCTCCTTTTAATAGAGTACTGGACCAAAGCATTAACATATAGTGAATACATGAACTCCTAAAACTACGGTCGTCGCCGAGAAGTATCTCGATTATTGTCACTTCGGGGTTGTCGGATCATAACACATAATAGGTGACTATAGACTTGCAAGATAGGATCAAGAAATCACATATATTCATGAAAACATAATAGGTTCAGATCTGAAATCATGGCACTCGGGCCCTAGTGACAAGCATTAAGCATAGCGAATCATAGCAACATCAATCTTAGAACATAGTGGATACTAGGGATCAAACCCTAACACAACTAACTTGATTACATGGTAAATCTCATCCAACCCATCACCGTCCAGCAAGCCTACGATGGAATTACTCATGCATGGCGGTGAGCATCATGAAATTGGTGATGGAGGATGGTTGATGGTAACGACAGCGATGAATCCCCCTCTCCAAAGCCTTAAACGGACTCCAGATCAGCCCTCCCAAGAGAGATTAGGGATTGACGGTGGCTCCATATCGTAAAACGCGATGAAACTTTCTCTCTGATTTTTTTCTCCGTGAAAGAAAATATATGGAGTTGGAGTTGCGGTCGGTGGACGTCCAAGGGGCCCACGAGGCAGGGGGTCGCGCCCTAGGGGAGGGGCGCCCCCCCCCCCACCCTTGTGGATAGGGTGTGGGCCCCCTAACGTTGATTCTTTCGCCAGTATTTTTTACTAATTCTGAAAAGTTACTCCGTGGATTTTCCGGTCATTTCGAGAACTTTTATTTCTGCACAAAAATAACACCATGGCAGTTCTGCTGAAAACAGCGTCAGTCTAGGTTAGTTCCATTGAAATCATGCAAGTTAGAGTCCAAAACAAGGGCAAAAGTGTTCGGAAAAGTATATACATCAGAGACGTATCAGGGGACACCAAAGGTGCGCTGCAGGCCCTCAAGCTCGCCTTCAGGACAGCCGTGTTCGTGCTACCCAGCGAGAAGAAGGGTTAGGAGGCCCCAGAGGCAGCGCCAGCCAAGAAGAAGCAGTTGTTCTCCCAAGACCGAGCTGAAACGAAGCAAGTGCCGATCTGCAAGGATGGGACAGCCAGTGCCACCTTCACCATAGGGGTTGTCCTCCCTCAGGACCAAGAGGAAGCTTTGATCAACTTTTTACGAGCCAACAAGGATGTATTCACTTGGGAACCCAAACACCTGGATGGGGTCCCAAGGAGGGTAATTGAGCATCACCTGAGGGTGTGCCCAAATGTGCGGCCAGTAAAGGAGAAGGCTCGCCGTCAGTCTACCGAGAAGCAAGCCTTCATCGTCTAGGAAACCCGTAAGCTACAATATGCAGGGGTCATCAGAGAGGTAGAGTATCGGGAGTGGCTGGCGAATCCTATCATCGTCCCCAAGAAAGGAGGGAAGGAGCGCATGTGTGTCCACTTCACCAATCTGAACAAGGCCTGCCCACAAGATTCCTTCCCGCTCCCTCGCATCGACGAGATCATCAACTCCACAGCCGAGTGCGACCTGTTGTGCTTCCTAGATGCCTTCTCCGGTAACCACCAGATCAAGATGGCCGTGGAGGATGTGGATAAGACAGTATTTCTCACCCCGTGCGGGGTATACTGTTACACCTGCATGCCCTTCGGGCTGCGTAATGCTGGGCAACCTTCCAGCAATTGATGCACATCGCCCTGGGTTCTCAGCTCGGGAGAAATGCAGAGGCCTTTGTTGATGATATAGTGGTGAAGACTCGGGAGGCCAGGACTCTGATAGAAGATCTGGAGGAGACGTTCTCCAGCCTGCACATAGTGGATCTTCGGCTTAACCCCGAGAAGTGTGTGTTTGGGGTCCCTTCCGGCAAGCTGTTGGGTTTCTTGGTATCGCACAGAGGGATCGAGGCCAACCCGAACAAGGTCAAGGTGATAGAGGACATGAGCCCCCCACAGACCCTGAAGGAGATGCTGAAGCTGGCTGGCTACGTAACCTCACTTGGGCGTTTCATTTCCAAGTTGGGAGAGCGCGCCCTCCCGTTTTTCAAACTAATGAAGAGGAAAGAATCATTTGAGTGGACCCCAGAGGCAGACGTAGCTTTACAGGACCTCAAGAGATATTCGACTAGCACTCCGGTCATTGTGGCACCACGCCCTCTCGAGCCTTTGGTGCTCTATCTGGCGGCAACCCCACACTCAGCTAGCGCCGCCTTGGTGGCACTAAGGAAGGAACGACCGATCAAGAAGGCTCAGCGCGATGGACAACTATCAAGCAAGGCGCAACACCCCCAGGGCGAGGTGTCTGAAGTCTCGGCCAGCGTAGCAGTCGACATTCCTCCTAAGCCCACGGTTGACCCTCTGGCTATCAAGGCTCCTGAGGACGGGCCTCGTGAGGCCATGGAGGGCATGTGCCCTCATGAAGAACAAGATTCCGCTGATGCCTCACCCCTCGTCGAGCACCCTGTCTACTTCATCAGCACAGTACTGAGGGAGGCTCGAGCACGCTATCCCATGCCCCAGAAGCTCTTGCTCGCACTCCTAGTTGCCTCCAGAAAAATGCGCCACTACTTCCAAGTCCACCCCATCAAGGTTGTCTCAGCATACCCACTAGAGAGGGTGCTCCGGAGCCTGAACGCAGCTGGGCGAGTCGCCGAATGGAACATTGAGCTTCATGCATTCAAACTTGAGTTCAACACCACCAGGGTCATCAAGGGCGCGGCCCTCGCGGACTTCGTGGCTGAATGGACTGACGCTCCTGACCACGGAATGGGCGAGGACTGCTCCCTCCTGCCAGGAGACGAGGAGCCGAACGGATGGACCATGTACTTCGACGGGGCGTTCGCGCGGCAAGGTACAGGAGCGGGGGCCATCCTCATATCACCCACCAAGGACAAGCTCTGTTACGCAGTGCAACTCTGCTTTCAGCGGGGCGAGAAGGTCTCCAACAACATCGCAAAATTCGAAGGCTTGCTTGCCGAATTCAGGGCAGTAGCCGCACTGGGAGTGAAGCGCCTCACCATCAAGGGCGACTCTCAGCTTGTCATCAACTTCTTCAACAAGGAATACATGCCTAAGGATGAGCACGTGGAGGCGTACCTGGAGGAGGTGCGCAAAATGGAGAAGCGGTTCCTGGGCGTGGAACTGCAGCACGTGCCGCGCGGGACGAACAAGGAAGCAGACGACATTGCCAAAAGAGCCTCCCAAAGGCTCCCTCACGAGTCGGGGGTGTTTGAGGAGCGGCTCTTCAAGCCGTCTGCGACCCCCCACATCACGACTCTAGCACCACCTTAGGAGGACTTACCCCAGGCACCCGAGACGGGCGCCCCAGCCTATGGTCACCCCTTGGGAGCCTGCCTGCTGCTCGCACTCGAGCCTCGGGAGGGGTGCTGGACTAAAGAGTTCAAGGCATACTTGCTTCAAGGGACCCTACCAGAGAACGAGGAGGACGCCGAGCGCATGGCCCATCAAGCCACCGCATACTTCATCAAGGATGGTGAGTTATATCGTAGGAGGCCCAAATGACGTTTAATTGCGATGCATCCACAGGGAAGAGGGGCTCGAGCTGCTATCAGACATACACGATGGGGACTGCGGGCATCATTCCTCATGCGCACTCTTGTGGGCAAGGTGTTTGCAGCGGCTTCTACTGGCCCACCACGCTCAATGATGCTATAGAGCTGGTGCGCTCTTGTGAGGCATGCCAGTTTCACGCCAAGCAGATGCACCAGCCCGCGCAGGGCCTCTAGACAATCCCGCTCACGTGAACGTTCGCGGTCTTCGTGCTGGACATCTTGGGGCCATTCCCTCGGGCGCCAGGGGGCTACCGATACCTCTATGTCGCCATTGACAAGTTCAGCAAGTGGGCGGAGGTAGAAGCCGTGCGCATCATCCCAGCTGGGTCGGCCGTCAAGTTCATTAAGGGAATCATGAGCCGGTTTCGGGTCCCCAATCGCATCATCACCAACAACGGCTCGCAGTTCACCAGCAACCTTTTCAAAACATACTGTGCTAACTTTGGAACGCAGATCTACTACACCTCAGTAGCGCACCCACGGAGCAATGGACAGGCTGAGAGGGCCAATGCGGAAGTCCTGAGGGGCCTCAAGACCCAGACCTTCACGAAGAAGCTCCAGGCCTGCGGCAGGGGCTGGCTCAACGAGCTGCAGTCTACGTTGTGGTCCATCCGCACCATAGCGACCAAGCCAACAGGAGAAACATTGTTCTTCCTCGTCTACGGAGTAGAAGCGGTTCTCCCTCACGAGGTCAAGCATCGCTCCACACGGGTCCTGGCGTTCAATGAGACACAGTAGGACGCCACGTGGAGGATGGATCTCATGCTGGTGGAGGAACACCACCGTCAAGCCTCGCTCCGAGCAGTGAGGTACCAGCAAGCGCTGCAGTAGTACCACTACCGCAGTGTCTGCTCCAGGACGTCAGAGGTGGGTGACCTCGTCTTGAGGCGGGTGCTCTCCAGGGAGGGGCTGCATAAGCTCTCTCCCATGTGGGAGGGCCCGTTTAGGATTGCCCATGTCTCTAGGCCTGGCGTCGCGCGCCTGGAGACACAGGACGGGTTCCCCATCCAGAACGCCTGGAACATCCAGCACATCCATAAGTTATACCCCTGAAGAAAGGCTCTGGCCTGTGAAGCAAGGCTCCGGCATGTGAAGGTCTCTGCTCGTGACACTCTCACGTAATAATGAGTGGGGCTGTACACGCCCCGGAGTCTCCTGAGAGCTGCCCTGGGACCTCATGGGGGCTCCCTCCCACGTCCTAGTGGCAGCACTTAGCTCCGTGCTGGTGAGAAGACTAGATTAGGTGCCGGACGCAGCTGTTCATTTGCTTTCTGAAGTTGCTTGCAGTTTTTTTGTAGTCTTTCAATGGATTTGGTATTCTCGAACGCTAGTTCCTCGAGTTGTGTTCTTTTCCTAAGCTGTTTTGGTCCAAGGGCATGAGAGAGGTGGCAGTCGCCCCCCACTTCTCCTTGTGCTCCTCGCGCATGGGGCTAGGTAAGTGTGTGCGCCGAGGGCTCGCCCTTGCGCGCACTCACCACGTTGAACCCCATTATTTCGGCTTCATCCTTGCGAGGATCCCTCGATTGAGTCCACTGGCGCCAGCACCCCTCATGTCCATGCCCCCCGGGCAGCGCGACACGGTGCATCAGGTCCAAACTAACCTGTGGCAGGGGGCTCGCATAAGGGGGAGTGAGTCGCTCGACAAATTTTCTCTTCCTTCAAAGGACAGCTCTGCCATGCCGTGGCTCCTGAGGGCATAAGGTGTACCTCCTCAGGGCACAAGGCGTATCTCCTGGGGACCCTGTTAAGTACCTAAGGTCAGGTTCTCATGAGGCGGAGAATGATTGCGCATACCAAGCTAAGCCTTCCTACCTTAACCCGCTCAGATTGCAAACACTACAGCATAGCATCAAAACGGCAATTATAACATAGAAAGGCATAAGTAGCAACAGTTCATTACACACCCCCGCAGGGTACATTCTTCTTTTTTCCGGATTGCAGGAGAAAGGAAAAGCTAAACAAAGAGGGCCCGAAGGCGTACGAGCTTGGCACCAGCACCGCATCCTCAAGGAGCGCCTCAAGGTAGCCCGGCACTCCACTAGTTATTCCACAGGTGATCTGAGGCCACCGGCCTTGAGTCCAAGTTCGCCGGGCCCCAACTTTACGTCGGGCTCCTCTCCAGCTTCACTGGAGCGCTACGGCGGCACGAACCACCGACGTCCTCGACACGAGCACAATGACGCGGAGGCCGATCGTAGCCACCGCTGCTCGAGCTCTCTTCTGAGGAAGAGCTGCCGTTGCAGGAGGAGGAGCACGCGCTGCCAAGGCCAAGCCCGCCGTTGCCACCATCGTCATTGCTGCTGTCCTCCAGGCCGCACCCTACGCGGCGGCCGTCCCCCCTGAACACCCTCACATAGAGGGTCGCCAGGCCGTCATACTTGAAGTGGAGGGTGCACCTTCCGCCCATGCCACGCACACGGGCGAAGGTCTGCCAGTCGCGGGTCAGCACTATGTTGCCAGAGGCGGAGACCTCGGTACCAACCCACGAAGCTCTGCAACAGCACCCGTCAGCCTCCAGCCAGATGCCATCAAGCCCTGAAGAAGGAAGCTCGCCAGAGAAGAAGCATGGGAGCCGAAGCGAGGTGTCATCTGGGCTATCCGACCACACCATGAACTCAGGGAGCACGTCCAGCGAGGAAAAGCGCGGCCGAGGTGGGCGCATGATCGCGGCGCGCCTCCCTTCATCATGGGGGCTGCTCCGAAGCCGGTGGCCCCCGCCGCGGGAAGAGGTGCCATTGCGGGCACCTAGAGCAATGCTGCCTCTGGGGGGGCGCACACCCGCGCCTCCTGGATGCTGTCGGAGGGACCGTAGGGTGCTTGCGGGGACGACCACGGCCCCTCTTGGGAGGAAGAGAGGCTGGCCCCTCCTTGGAGGCCTTCCCCTTCTCGGCCACTGAAAACCACTTCGGCGACGCCATGGGAGCAAGACGGAGAGGAGAGAAGAAGGCCGGAGCAAGACGAAGGAAAGATGGACGGGGGGCTCTGCCCCTCCCTCACATTTATAGCCAAGGGAGGCTAATCGCCGGCCTCCACGATCCCGCGCCATCATGACCTTCTGCATGCCGCATCGACCAGTCAAGTCGAGCAATTGCCGAGGCAGTGTGGGGAAGTGGAGTCGCCCACGCCCCATCAATCACAACGCGTCATCAAGTCCGCAGGCGGTTAGGGCCCGCGGCGCTCCGCACATGTCCTTTGGCTTCGCCTGGAAGCCAAGCCCGAGCGCGCCTTGAGCCCAGGGGCTACTGTCGGCGTCCTACATTCGGGGGTATCCAGCCCTGCCTACCTGCGGCCCATCGCATGACTTCATCGACGGCCTGGTATGGCCCGGTATCAACACCAACACCATAAGAACCTCATGAGGGGCCAAGCCTCGCGAGGCGGACGATGCCAAGACCCCCGAAGGAACTGGCCTCCTTAGGAGGGCTCCTGAGGGGCGGAGAGTTCTATGCAAGATATCTCACGAGGCTCAACTGACATGAGCCATGACGACCAAGGCCATGCGGGCGCAAGGCGGACGCAGAGCGTAGGTTTCCTCTTCGGTGTAAGGGAGGCAAGCCATAGGCGTGGAGTCCCGAGAAATCAGCCAAAGGTTTCCATTCCGGTGCAACAAGACCAAGACCGCCCGGACAGCAGGACGGAGGTCATCAATGAGCCAACTGCAGTGTCACAACCAGAGGCTTTTCGCACACGAAGACTACTTTTGTCAGGATAGACTGTACTACTTGTCCTCCTTGAAATCCCGCCGTTGTGGAATCCCTTCCCGCTCATATTTGGGAAGAGGACCAAGGCCACTATATATAGGACTTAGCCACCACCATAGTGGGGGGATCGGATCCATTCTCACCCAACCGCCACACCATCTCAAGAACACCTCTCCTCCTGAGGCTAGTTCATTCACTATACTTGTTCATCCATAGCCCTTCGAGGCAATCCACCACACCATACTGGATTAGGGTTTTACACCACAACGGTGGCCCGAACCAGTATAAATCTCTGTGTCTTTGTGTCTCTTTGAGCTCGACGTGTTAGGCTAGGGAAGATCGCGAGTAGGCAGGCTGGGCAGGTTGAGATCTCCGCACGCACCCCAGAGTTCGAACCTCTTAAGGATTGCTGGATCCCTAAATCTGACAAAGTGTAATTTACTAGCCACCAGAAACAACGCGTAAAATACAGGCGTAACGAAACCAACAACCCGAGGTTTGTAACGAAAATCAGCGAGTTACGCGTGTAATTTGAGAGATCAGTGTATATTTTACTAGTCGAAATCGACCAACCAAGCGCTTCGCCCAAGACCATCTGCTTTTATTTACAAGCGCAGTTTTACAATCGGTTTTGGTTGGAAAACAACAATCCAATCACGGCCTAAGATGATGAGTTGGTCGGAAGATCATATGGCTTCACCTCTAACCTACCTGAGTTGTCGTATAGGCTATGAATGAAACATGAGACAATGAACTTCTTAAGCATAGAAACAACTGAAGAGGATGATCTTCTTAACATGCAAATCACTGGCATTAGATCAACATGCCAAACAATATGAAGCATTATTCTCAGGAGGCACGGTGAACAGCTCGTGATGCCGCATGCCACATCATTCCAAGCTCAACTTTGCAATCAAACTCACAAGGCCTGGCATTACATAGACAACATTCAGAACAAACTCTTAAAATACCTTACATAAGTCAACATTCATGTGACTATGCATCTCAGCAGAGTAAATATTTACTTCTAAACTAAACACAGGAATAGGAAAAAATGATCGACGCTACTCACAGCAAAGGGCGTCCCACTCAAAAATATCAAATGCATGTCTTCTGGCTAACATCAATGAGCAAAATTTGACAAGGTTTTCCAATTCCAATATATTAAACTAACAACTTCTTGCTAATATCAATGATTAAACTTTGACAAGCTTTTCCCATTCAAAATATTTAATGCCTATGATTATGGAATGGGTAGGGTTTGTCATCAGTTTGTCATCTGATAGTCTGGTGGCTCAAGGTGACGACGAATGATTAGATAACCATTCGATGTATTGTGCATGATGAAGTATTATGGAGGACATGAACCATCTTAACATTTTGTGCAGTTCCACTAAAATTAAGCTGAGCATCGCTGTGGATTTCGTATTTATGTGCTACAAGAAAACAAAGACACATCAGGACACACATGAATATTGGCCCAGTGTCAACCCACCAATCGGTGGACTAACAAACTGAAAGTACGGTAAACAGATTACCATACCCAGATGCCCCATCATTGTTGCTTAGAGTGACATTGACAGACTTGGAGTCCTGCCCTGTCTTCTTGTACTTGTTTGGGCACTTGCTTGCCCAGTGTTCTTCTAAACCAGAAGTAAAGCAGCCATCTCTCTTTTTGCCTTTCTTCTTACCCTTCTTAAAAGTAGTATTCTGCTGGACAGAGTTCTTTCCCTTGAACTTGTGGGAATTCTTCTGCCTTGAAGACGTTGGTAGCTCCATTCGGATGGGCATGGTTTGTCATCAGTTTGCACATTGAAATGGCACATCGAGTTGGATTAACCAGCGTATCCTTTTATGCAGTTCCACTGAAATCAAACAATGTCTTGACTAGCATCGTGGATTTCATATTTATATGTTGCAAAGCGTTAAACATGTTGGCAGCTCCATTCAAGTAGATAGTCTGGTAGCTCAAGGTGACGACGAATGATTAGAGAACCATCTGAACATTTTGTGCAGTTCCAGTAAAATCAAGCTGAGCATCCTTGTCTGCATAAATACAGAAAAAGCGTGATGAATATAATAGTGGTACTAGTTGATTAAACATACGCTTACAAGTAATCATCTTCATTATCTTAACAAGAAAAGATAGCAATACAATAGCATGAATTAAAAATTTATTCAAAACAATACAAAAATATAATCAGCACAACATAACAAAGCACGATCATGTGAATAAAGGCCGATACTGACCTTGTTTGTTACAGCTGCGCTGGTGACTGACTTGATCATATCTTTCCTTGTGGAGTGAATTTTGCACCCCAGGTGCTGTTGACTTCAGTTTTCCTTGGTGTGTAGCCTAGTCATGTCACCAGCATCTACAATAGTCTAAAGCTTCTCGATCATTCCTTCTATAATGTAGCGCAAACAGTGATTGCTTCTTTCTGCAAAGTGGTAAGACCAACTGGACCCAGTAATGCAACAGTTTTCCTTAAACACATTGGCTCCTTTTGTGCAGTTCAACTAAAATCAAAGTCGAAATAAAACCGAGCAGAAGTTTTGATATCCATGTATGCAACAATAGGTAAAAGGGAAACCATTACTGAGAAATAACGGTTGATGACTCATACTCCCAGAAGAAAAACATCTACTGATCTACCTTATCTTAATGGGAAACAAAGCAGGAGAGTAGCAATTCTCAATCAGTGTGACTCATTCATATTAACTAAGGCATTATCTTAAGAATGCCTTGTTTCAACATGTATAAAGAATGACAAAGCAAAAAGTACCATTCCTAAAACAATGCGACTGATTCATATTAATAGAGACATTATCATAACAATACCTTGGTTAAACATGTAGAAAGAACTACAAATCAAGATAGTACCATTTGTAAAACACTTTAATTGATATATAATAACAGAGACATTATCCCAAAAATACATTTCTTAAACATGTACTCCGGCCGATCCGTAACAGAAATGGTACTCCCGCTGATCCCTAACAAGTGTTGTAGTATTGAACTAAGATTCAGTAGTTAATTCTGAGAGTGGCATTGCTTAATTTTACTACCAGCATTAGACTAACAAAAACCATAAACAGTTCCAGGGGAGGGTGGGCGCAACAACACCGTGTGCTTCCATCTACTTATAATGGGGATGATGCATATTTTTGTTGTAACAAAGAAACAAACATCATGTCTAGGTTGGAACAATTTTTGCTCACTTGATGGTAAAAGACAGCAGTTCAATAGCTTCAATTCAACATTTATCCAAAATAGTACCAATACAAGTAGCACAACATCTCAAAGCACACTGCACCATCATGTGGATGAAAGTCAGTACTAACCTTTCTTGTCCAACATTTGAAACAACTCGCGAGGAGGACTTGAAACAAATCTCAACACATATATGGAAATCCGATCTCCTTTTGTACAGTTCAACCAAAATTAAGCAAAGTCGCTGGTGTGACATTCAAGTTGAACTACACAAAACACTCTAAAAACAAAAGTGTTTCGTGTAGCGAAGCAAATGTCGCAATATCAACAAGCTCAATAGATATCCATGTTTTAACAGAGGCAAAAAAGGAATCAATTTCTGGCCAATAAAGGAGGATGAAACATGCGGCCACAAAAAGAAGCATCTACCGTATCTTGATGGAAAACAAAGTATAGGATAGTAGCATTTCTAAAACAGTTGCATTGATTCATATTAACAGAGAAATTCTCTTAAAATAACATTCGTTAAAAATGAAATTGACTTTTAACTGTGGCATTGCTTCAATTTTCTAGCGACATTCTTAGATTTACAACAACAAAATAGTTGTATGGAACATGGGACACGCCATCACCATGTGCCTCCGCACGTATAAACGGGTGATGCAGAGTATGTTGCCAAGCAGCATATCTGTGTTGGACCCATATTTGTTCTCTTTGAACCTTTTTCCTATATGAGGGCAGCAAATTTAGTTCTGGACAAACTACTTGACCCCCCAGTTTCTTTCTTTTTTCAACAAAGAGATCGGTTCCTTACAGATGTGTGTACTAGGTTACCCCCTTTTCCCCTTTTCGACCAACAAAATGGCTGGATAGCCAGTCTATACTACTTTCCCTCCCTCCTTTCCTCATTGAACCACGTCCTAGATTCATGCTCCACCCCACCCCACCATTCTTTCCTCTTTGAACCAAGACCTAGATTCGACTACAGAATCGAAAAAGATCTGCATGCAGCTAGAGCAATGACGGTTTCAAAGAAAGTTATACCTTAGGGTCTTCGGGGTGTGGCTAGGCGTGCGGCGGGAGGCCGGATCTGCCCACACTATGTACAGCAGCGAGGAAGATGGGGTCGGTGGCCCTCCCGCACAGGCGCTGGGTGAAAGAGAACAACGCAGTCGGCAGTGGATTGCCTCCCTCGCTGAAGGCGACAGAGTGAATGCTGCACCTCCTCCCCTTCCCGATACGATGGGTTCCGGACGGCTCCTTCACCAGCTGTGAGGGGGAGAGAGAGACAGAGGCCAACATGGTCCTGTTTAGATCTGGTGAAGAGGGTGAGAGACTGTGAATATAGCAAGCCCTAGCAAAGGAACACTGAGCCTCCAGCATGTGTGTGTGTGTAGTGTGTGTGTGTGTGTGTGTGTAGTGCAGCGACAGTGTGGAGAGTGCAAACCCTAGCGAACAAGCGCCGAGGCTCCATCTTATATAGTACTCATGTATACTACTAATATATAGTGGAGTTGTTTTCTTTTTCTCTCCATAACAATCGTTTTAAATTGTGTAAGTATGAAATGAAACTCTTTATTTAACGTACCAGTGAAGAAAACTACATACGATGAACTAACGATCCACTCGTCCTGGTCGCACTTCCTCTGCTTCACGTGTGGTACACTACCTTCCATTAAGTGAACAACCACACACGCGCCAAATTATCTGAAATGTGTGAGAGTGTGTACAAATAAAGAATTTTAATTTCAATTGTCGGAAAGGTTTGAGAGTATGTGCAGTTTGCCCTATCTCAATAATTATGGTTTGTTGTGTTCGGCCTAAACTTAGTCAAACATTACAAAGTTTGACTTCAGTAAAATCTAATATGCAGAGTAAATAAAATCGGAGGGCTACTATGTCCATCCGGGTTTTTAGTCCACACCATATTTTTAATCAAAGTCTGACCACATATTTAGTTAATAGCTGGAAAAATAAAATTACATGGGAGCTGAAGACAAAGTCATGAGAAGGCTTAGAAATCAATACACAACTTACGCTCTTAGTACCAACGTCAAAGCTTCTTCGACGAAACATTTGGTTCATAGCCAATTGTGTGATTAAATTGCACCAACATGAAAGACGACTGCGTCTCCAACGCAAGGAAGGTGAACTGATGAAGGATATCATCTTTGTGGGTAACAAGCAAAGAGCACTGATGGAAGACAGCTTGTTTTTCATGAAAAATTAATGAGCTTCACCAGCCGATGCAACCATGAGACGGAACCATGAGCAACGATAGGTCATCATGGTGATGCATCATCCATTTGGCATCACGTTTGGGTGAGGCACCAATGAAGTTCGACAAATCCTCATTGTGGTCTATTTATTCTCGGTAATCAAGCTTGAGGAAGGAAGAACCACGTGGCAGAGGACAGTGAGGGGGAACAACAATGGCCATCCAATTTTGTGCAGTTCCACTAAAATTGAGGAAGACATGCCCGAGTATTGAGATGTGCATCGCTGTTTGCAAAAATATAAAAAAGGGATAGAGTGTTGTTACTTTGTTTTGGCAGTTGTACAAGATTAATAGCGACATCTAATTTTTCAATAAGAATTAATGAAAAGTACACCAACAAACATACTAAACCAGTATACTTGAGAAAAAAAGCAGGACATAAGCATTTATCGACGCCTCTGGATTGACATCAGCATTACTTAAAAGGAACGTCACATTACCATGGGCATTGCTTAAAAGGAACGTCACATTTAACCAGTGATAGTATAAGATTAGCTGCAACAATAGGATCATATGGACATTGACCGCACAAACACCATGTACTTTTTGTTGAAAAAACATGTATACCTCCATCGAGGCATAAACCAGGACAACTTTTCGAGTGGCCTTTCCTCTATAATAGTAAAAAAATAGGTGACGTTGGACCAGCTGGCGAACCCTAGATACTGTACATGGGGAGGTGGGGAGTAATGGCATAGAAGAAAACCTGCATGAAGCGACCTAGGGAGTTGGACCAGTACAATGTAGCATGAAATCCAAAAGAAGTTATACCCTAGGTGGGCGAGATGTCGCTTAGGCAGGCAGGCAGGATCTGCCCACATGATGGCAGTGAACAAAGGCACGGAGGACCTTCATCCGTGCTAACACCAGCTCAAAGAGGACGGTGCGCATCGGCTTCATCCATCGCCGACGGCGACAACATCAATGTTGCACCTCCTCACCTCCCGCACGGGACGGGATTCGGCCGGATCTGTGACCACCGGTGAGGAGACAGATAGAGTGGACACTGTCATCTTGTTTAGATATGGAGAGGGTGAGAGAGCGATAGGTGAGAAACCCTATCAAACAAGAGGCTATGTAGACAATGGAGTAAAAAAATCTCTCCATAGTAGTGGTTTTAAATAGAATACGTGCGTTCCCAAAAAAAGAAACGAAAACTGACAGACAAAACTTTTTTTAACGTACCAAGAAAGAAAACTCGATCAAAAACATGTCCCCACTTCCAGGTCGCAGTTTGTATCGCTCACGTGTGGTCCACGACCCTCCATTATTAAGTGAATAAATTAAAGGGTAAAACTATTACGTACGTAAGCTGCCTCTTCGTGTACAAATGCGCTCCATCGTGTACTCGCGGGTATCTGAGAGGCAGAGTGAGTGCATGTGCATTTCTTCTTGTACGTCGTACTCCATTTATCTCACTTCATATTGTTTCCCACTCCTTTGATATTCTTATCCTAGGAACAAAATGAGGCGGTACTAAGTTTGTGTGTGTAGGGAGAACGAGACATCAATGGTGTGTACAGGTAGTCACGAGAGTCGTCGCGCACACACACATAGACATAGACATGCATATCCGTGTTTACATAAAATTCCATCTCCATCTCCAATCATGTTTTTCCAACTGGCACATTATTTACGTTATTAATTATATATGCAGCAATATTTACGTACAGCATCTCTTGTTTGCGGGCGTCCAGACAGCTGCCACGCCCACTCCTGACCAACCCAAACCCTCTTCATCACCTGCGCGTGCTTCCCGCCTGAAACGGTCAATGCCGCATCCATGCCTGGCCAGAGCGGACGTGACCTCTCACTGGCACAGGCATTGAAGCGTCACGCTGCCCGAGAGAGCGTCGCCCGCCCCGCTTCCCGGTGCACGTGACTGCCCCATGTTCAAAGGTTGTCACGGCCGGCCACAACATTCATGTAAAAAGTTCTTGGGAGTTCGTGCTACAGCTAGCTGTCCTCCCCCTCCTTGTCAATCTCTTCCAGTAGTGCTAGTACTCCATGGCATGATCCATCGACAAGCAGGCGGGAAAGTTATCGTATAGTCAGTTTGTGGTGAGTGGCATGCCGAGCGACTGTGTGGGGTGGAGCCGTTGGGCAGGGTGAGACACGAAGGCGACAGGCATGATTTAAACGTTGGTTTTTCTCGATGGCGCGATCCAACGAAAAGAAATGTTGGTTCCTCTCCGTTTCCATTTTTCTTCGGAAAAAATGAAACTTTCCGCTCCATTTTCATTCCTACTCCAAGGTCGCCCCGTTACAACATTCCATCAAATACAAAGGAAAACTAAAACGCATGCTGATGCATCTCAATGATTCACAGATCATAGCCAATATTTACTTCACAACTAAAGACAAAAGTTGTGAGAGTATGTAGGAAAAAACTACTCATGGGGTCTCTATGCCGTAAACCCTAAACCCTAAACAGGTTTTAATTTCCTGTCTTGGTAGAACCTGTCGATGGATAGGCGGCTGTCACGCTCGAATCATACGATGTTTTTGTGCAGTTCCACTAAAATCGAGCTGAGCATCCCTGTTGGCAAAGATATTGAAGAAGTGTGATTAGAATAATAGTAGTGGCCCTAGTTCATGAAACATAAACTCATCACAAATAGAAGTCGGTAGAACTAGAGAAAGATCCACATGGAGATGGAGCTACGTGGGGAGCTGCGACAATGGAGCAAGCCGACTCCAAAAGGAAGTTGTACCTGGGACATCGGGGTGTAGAAAGAAGGGTGGTTGGGAGGCGGCATCATCCCATACCGCAGGGATCCCTGATTCGGACGCACCGACAGTGGATTTTCTCCCTCGCTGTTGTCGACCACATCTACGCAGAACATTGTCCCCTTCCCCTAGCGGCAAGATTAGGCCGGATCTATGACCGGCGGTGTGGCCGCTGTCGTTCTATGCTTGTGAAGAGACCACCCCAAGCAAGCAGGCTTGTACTTAGGCTCCTTCTAGTGTATATATAGTGGAACAGTTTTCTTTTTCTCTGCATATCAACCATTTTATATTGTGTACGTGTCATTGAAGAGTGAAATGATGGTTGCTTCTTCCGACTAACTTATTGTGTGATCTGACTTCTCCTGAGTGGCCCCTACACGTACTCCCCCTATGTGTATGACCGTTCCTGAGTCTCACTTGTACTTACCTCTATTTTCTTGCATGACACGTAGACAGGATGCGCATAGAGGAATTTTGGTCCTACACGTTGTTACGTAGTACTACTACTAGTACCTACTCCCTCCATCCGGCTCACTACTAGTACTCCCTCCGTCCTGGCTTATTGGTCCCCTTTGTACTCAATTCATGGGCTCATTTTCGTCAAGAAATTGTCTTTACTAACATAATAATATCGAGAATGCATGCTTGAACAATGAATGATTAAACCTTGCATGCAACCTTTTGACAAAGCATTAACTTATGAACATGTGAATGTGAGGGACTACAACCTTGTGCATGCATGCAAGTCACACGTACACATGGACGCAAAACACACACGCGATGCCCTAATGCATGCATCTCCGAGCACACGACAGAACGCACACGGTCACGCTCAAGTGCTCAACCTACACGTGCATGCACACACATACTCAGCTAGGGTGAGCTAGTGACCGTATAAACACCAAAAAATGTATATATTGAGCACAATGAGCGTATTATGAAGTACACTGACCATATTTTACAAATATACAGTGAAATAAAGTGTATTTATCTTGTTAAAAAATAAGCCATATTAACCGGAAAAGAGGCAGTATGGACTACCATTACTTTGATGTGTCCGTCAACTTGCCGAATGAGGAGAAGCTTGCAGGACGGGAGGAGCTTGCATGCGGTGGCTCGCAGGACAAGCAGGAACTTTTGACTAATGCAAGCTCTCCCTTGCTCATGCGGTTGACGTGCAACAGTTAATTTGATGTCAGATTGCCGGAAGCATACACTGTACAAGTGCCATTATTGTTCGACTTCCCGAAGAGGCGAATAGACAAGCGCAAAGTTTACTACTAGAACTACTAATATACAGGTACTAGGAACCGGATGGTGGAGCTTCTGCACTCTTATCTTATTTTAATCTGTGGTAAAGCAAACCTTGCAGTGCATCTTTGTGCAAACCGTGCTTGCTGCACTTTGAATGTGACCGAGAACTGGTTTGATGAAACACCTCGCTTCCTTCTTTTTTTGCGGGGTACCTCGCTTCCTAGTGACCAGACTCTTGGCTGATTGTCCTAAGAATGCTCTTATATGAATAGAGCTCTCCCATTTACCCGCAAAAAAGATTAAGCCATATTAACCGAAAAGGAGGGAGTATGCACTAGCACTACCTTTTGGTGTGTCTTGTCAACTCATAGAACGAGGAGAAGCCTGCAAGACAAGGTGAAGCTCTCTTATGCCCTCTTTGTCTACCTCAAGCCTGGTGGCTCACAGGACGATGAGAAGCTTTTGACTAATGCAACCTACCCTCGCCCAGGCGATGGATGTGCAGTAGTTCATTCGATGTCAGATTGCCAGAGGCATACACCATAGTAACATCATATTTCAAATTCACGAAGAGGCGAAGAGTCAAGCACAAGGTTTAGTAGTACGAGTAGTACTACTACTAGTATACAGGTACTTGAAACCGCATGGTGGAGCATCTGTATTCTTATTTTATTTTAATCTCTGATAAAGTACACATTTTTTATTCGGGAGAAATGCGAAAAACGGCAACCCAATAGTACTATTAAAAAACATCGAACATGTAATGATCATATCGATCAACCATGCTCGAATATATCTTGGCCTCTGCGCGAGCCCTTGTGTGTGTTCTCGCACCTCATCTCTCTCAAGGAATGGCGGGTTGGCCATTTTGCCATCAATTGAGATTGGTTTGCTCACACTCCAGTCCCACATGTCAGTGATATGCCAAGAGGGAGTGTGTTGACCGACTGGCCATACGCGTACTTGGTTTTGCACCTTCATACTACTCCTTGCTCCGTCACAGTTTATAGGGTGCGCTTCATTCTCATGCATTTCTCTCCATGCATTTCTACCACTAGAGAGATTTTAGACGCATTTGGTTTAATGCTCTAATTAGGGCGTGGTAACCGCAATCAAGTCCACAATTTCTCTTGATGTAGGTGTGTACACAGAGTGGAGTAAGTGTATGCATGTGTGTACCCGGGGTGGAAGCACTGCATGCATGTATGTACGCATATTTCCTCTAGTAATAGACATGCTATTTTTCAGGCCGATCGCTAGTCGCCTTGGTCCCAGAGATTGTTGAAGCAAACAGTGACGGAGGGAGTAGTATGAGCGGATTCAAAGAAGAGCGTATTGATGGTTTCTTCTTCCGAGCAACTTACAGTGGGAAAAGTGGGGCTTATGATTTGACTGCTCATTACTCACTATTAGTGCAGCACAACAACCAGGCTGAGTCTCCCATGCGGTTGTGCACTACTCCCTCCGTTCTTAAATATTTGTCTTTCTAGAGATTTCAACGAGTGACTACATATGAAGAAAAATGAGTGAATCTACACTCTAAAATATGTCCATTTGAAATTTCTAAAAAGATAAATATTTAGGAATGGAGGGAGTATAATTTTGTGCATGGCACATGGACCCAGATGTTGAAGAGGCTTCTGGAAATGCTATCAAGCTTCCAGCAACATAATTGACCTACTAAACAAATAATTTTCCAGCGACATGAAATTGTACAATGCTCCGAGCATCCAGCTTTTGTTTGGTGTGCTTTCAATCCATGCTCTTTTGGAAAAAAATAAAAAACTAACTTCCTTGCTAATGCATCTCAATAATTAGCAGATCAAAGCTAACATTTACATCACAACTGAAGACAAAGTTGTGAGAAGGTATTAAATTAAAATTGATCCATGCTTTCATTGGCAGCAACTTTCCCCCAGCTCTGTCTAAATCAACAAGGAATGTTGGCAAAAAAAGTAGCTGACAGGAGCATGCAACATTCCGATCATTTTGTGAAGTTCCACTAAAATAGAGCTGAGCGTCCCTGTTCCAAAGATATTAGCTGTGATTACAATAATAGAGGACTGTTGATGAAACAATAAACACACAAATAGAAGCTGGTCATCTTTGCAGTCTCTCTTAAGACTAACTAGTTGGAGAAGATTAAGAAAATAGTTGGAGAAGATTAGGCTCGTAGTTGGATGAGGAGGATTGAGCAAAACCAATCTCCTTTTGTGCAGTCGCACTGAAATGTAGAGACATTGCCCGTGTGACATTTTAGTAGAACTGCACAAAACACTCTTAAGAAAAAAGTGATATGTGCAGTTCACCAAAAGGTCGCAATAGCAACGAGGTGAAATGGATAGCCCTGTTTGCAAAAATGAGGTAGAAAGGAAACAATTGCTGGCCATTAAAATTTGATGACACATACGACGACAAAAAATAAGCATATTCCTTGTCTTAAGAGAAGATAACAACACGGTTGCGTTTATCTAAAACAGTGTGAGGACGAGATTGCAATATGGAAAGTACGCCGGACGAGCTACATTTTGGGCAAAGAACTAGGGAAGATCCACATGCAAGATTTTCCACATGCAGCGACGTGGGAAGATGGGAAGTGGAGCAAGGCCGGAGGGGATACCTATGGGTCATCAGGATGTAACTAGGAGAACGGTGGCAAGCGGGATCTGCCCATACTGCGGCAGCGAGCAAGTGGAGTAGGCCCTACCGAGCTGGAGCTTGGTTAGAGAGAACGATGGGTACCGTAGATCGGGGTGTGCTTCCTCGGCGCCGTCGAACAGAGAAATGATGCACATCCTCCCTTTCTGCCGGTGGGTTGGATGCGGCCAAGTCAATGACCAACGGAGAGAGAGAGAGAGAGAGAGAGAGAGAGAGAGAGAGAGAGGCCACCTCCGCCTTGTGTGAGATACTCTGAAGAGAGACAAATCCCGGCAGGCAAGCTCCATTGTATATAGTGGAGCGGACTACCTTTTTCTTCATAAAAATCATTTTATATTCTGTGTATGTGCCATTGAGCGATATAACTTTATTTTAAAATAACGCACCGATGCATCAAGTCGAACTTTGTTTTGTGCACGCGTGGTACATGACCTCCGTCGATAAACAGCCGCTACACACGCTCAAATTAGCATGTAGGTTGCCATTTTGTATAGAAATGAGCTCCACCGTGTACCTGCGTGGATGTGGCTGCGCACGAAGCGTGAATACGTGCACCTATTCTCTTCATGTACGTACACCACCTACGTGGGTTTGTGTGAGTTTAGATAGCCATCATATATGTGAAATTATGCCATGCTATCCTTTTTAGTTAAAAAATATACATGTCAACTATTTCATGCCCTCTTTTTTCCACACTATCTATTGCATCTGTCTCTCATACAATGTCTGTACATTCAACTATGTTTCCTATTTATCGGCCATTTGAATTGGAGCGGGTGATGGCAATATCTAGCGGAGTAAAAACACGGTATTCAAATAAAACAGTGCTACCTCTTGGTAGAGATAAAACCCCAGTTGTACATGCATGAAGAACCAACCCTATCACACATAACACAGAGACTCACAGATTGTACCCCTACTGCGGTGGACAGAGAACCAGCTTCACCCAATCTAACCCCAACCCTAGTAGATAGTAACCTAGTTCCTGTTGACACAACACCATCTCCACCATAGAGCTCCCAAACAAGAGCAGTTAGTAAGGCAGCTCCAGTGCCCAAAGCGCCAGTACTACCACGACGAACCCCAACTCCACCAGTTAGTACACCTATTCCTATGGAGGCAGCACAACTAGCCATTCATAGTTTAGCATCTATCGCATTTGATGTTGTTAAATCCTATGTGCGTATCTTCCCATCATGGAAATATTATATTGAAGATGAAGGAAAATGCCAGTTGCAGGTGTTTGTCCTGGAGTTATGTGTAAGTAATGTTATTCATGGCAATTACTTTGCTTTGTCCCATACATTCTACCTCCATGATGATTATAATACAGCAAATTTTCCCATTTTTCTCTATAGAGAAGGACCGATTTGGAAACTCGGGATGAGGTAACCTATGCTAATACCTCTGCTATCTTCAAGAATGCTTGGTGGCACTATCGGAATTACCTAATGAAAACGTACTTCAGTGGTAAAGAAACTCATCAAATTCCCTTACGTTCTCCTGAGACACATTTACTAGACGATGACTGGGAACGCCTTGTTCTGTACTGGTCCCAAACAAAGAATGTGGTAAGGTGTATGAGCTCATTTTTTATTTTTAAGTACTATATACATGTTTTTTATTGTACTCTGTTCATGTAGAACAAGTGCTTAAACCTGAAGAACAACTGTTCTCATTTAAGATTCCATTGCTATCGTGCATACTGCTTTGCTCTTGTATCACTCTATTTACTCATACAAAGTTATTGTTAAATTAAAGGATCCAATCAAAACTCCAATGGCACAACAGGTATGTTTACGCATGTTTCTTTAACATGTTTCTTATAAATAGCTCTGTTGATTTCAATTTCAATTGTGTACACAGTTGACTTCTCATATCATGCACATTACTAACATCACAACAGAGCTAATAGTGTTGTTGTACATGGAGACCCGTGGTACCCATCTGAAATCTTGTTGTGTCGTGTAGTTTCCCACACTTTGTATTCTTTCAGTGTTGCTTTGTCTTGAAATGATATGATTTGAACCGTCTCTCTATTTTGATTTGGCAAAACAATGCAGTGACCATCTGACATAGATATATGTTTGTTTGATGCTTTTATTATGTACTACTTGGCAATAGAATACTTGGTAGTTTAATCATGTCCACCTTACAAATGAACTGTTTCACCGATATGAGTTTCATATACTAGTACATGCTAAACCTGTTATGTGTCTGCTTGTTTCTTCTTTTAGAATGCTGACAGAATATTGGGGAAGAGTGCCTAAGCAATGGTAAAGGAAGTAATGCAAATAAGGTTCAGGATAGTGAGACATCCTTGTTGCTCCAAGAAAGCTGATAAAACAACTAAGGAAAACTATCTTGAAGACAGTGAGACAACCCCAAAGTCCTATCTTGGTTTAGTGTTCGAGTTACTGGCCACTACCGCTAGCACGAGCTATTCAAACGCACTGTCCGAATCAGTTTGGTTTCTTGAGTCTCAACTACAAGCTGAAAGACATCGATCAGATGTGCTGCAATAAGAAGCCGAAGGACTAGGGAAGTCCCTGGAGCATTTAGATGCATACTTTCTGGTGCAATAGCAAGCGTTAGAGGATTTTAGCGCCAAACAGGACAAAGCTAATAAGCTTGCTAAGCTTATTGCCAGCATGGTGGATACCCAGGATAGCGTTTCTTGAGTTCTTTTGAAGTTGTTTCAGTTACGAACTTGTTTTGCTGCCACGTTTATTTGCACTACTGGACAATTTAGACGGCCATTGTATGTAATATACTGCTTTGTTCCCTATATTTGCACTGGTGGCGAACTTTGATGCCCAGTGGATGTAATATGTGTAATAGCCGTAATAGCCTAGCGTTAGTTGCTTGCTTAGTTATTTCCTTATTGTCTTGTTTAGTTGTTTTCTTGTAGTCACTACAGTTCTTTTTCCGCGTTTTTCTAGTGGCCACAATAACCTATTTTTATAACTAGGCCACAATAACCATGGCAACACACAAACTGTTGTAACCATGGTCCTCCTACCTTTTGTAGTGACCATGGCCCTCCATGGGCTGTATGATCCATGGACCTTCTACGGGTCGTAGGATCCATCGGCCTTCTATGGGCCATAGGATCCATGGGCTTTCTACGGGCTGTAGGATCCATGGGCCTTCTACAGGCCGTAGGATCCATCGGCCTTCTATGGGCCGTCTAATCTATGGGCCTTGTACGGGCCGTATAATCGTTTCGCCAAACATGGGACATACTATTCATGGACCAATATAGTCCGTAAAATGGGCCGTAAATGGGCTAGAGTGGAAATTGTACGTTTTATGGCCCGACCATAATGGGCCGTTAATAGGCTGTATTTGATGACACTATGAAAACAGCCCGACGGGTTAACGGGCTACAAAAAGGCTGATTGTAACCACGGGCTGAATTTGGCTCACAAGCGAAATAGGCCAGTAACGGGCCATAAGTAATTGAATTATGGCAATGAGCCCAAGAATAAATGGGCCCTTAGAAGGCCGAAAGTTAACACATGCAGGAAATGGCAGACAGAATAATGGGCCGTTAATGGGTATAAAGTGATACACTGTTCATAATGGGCTAGTTTCATCTCAGGCCTTTAATGGGCCCATAGTTACAAAGGGCCTCCTATGGGCCGAAAGACGACATGGGCCATACATGGGCCAGAAGTTACAACAGGCTGGAATCATATTGGACGCCCAGATGACGCTACTGGGCCAAATTCTGGTAGGTCGTAATGGGTCGTGAGTTAGCGAGCTATAAATGGGCTATATGCGAACAAGCCGTTAACAGGCTTTCTGTGGGCCGGCCCGCTACCTTTTTACCAAGTCAAACAGGCCGGCCTTTTCACTGGAATGGGCCTTTGTTGGGCTGTGCCATGTGTCGACATATCATAGGCGCCTTCGGTCCAATGAATGATTGCCATTTGTCCCAACGGTGAGGCGACACGTGGTTCCTCTAGCCATTGAGAATTTTACACGTGGAAATCCCCATTGGTCCAAGCTGTTAACGGGTGGTCCAAACGAGAACCCAATAGCTTAACGGCGACCTGTTATGGTGGATGCCACGTGTCGGTCACCCTTGATGAAAGCACTTTTATGACGCTCAATTTATTGTCATGGAAGTAGACACTTCCGTGATGATAATTTTCGTAATGTCATGGAACACTTCTACGACAGCACATGTATGAATATCTCGATTCTGTCATAAAATCGTCATGGATGTACATGCATGACAGAAAACGTGACCTACTGTGACAAACATGTATCATCACGGAAGTGTATTTTTTTGTAGTTTAAACAATTTAAGAAGCCTCCCCCAAGCTTGTGGGCTCTCTTCTTCAATTTGCACAAAGTTAAATATTTCTTGCAAGGCAGCTTGTTTCTTATGAGCAGAGAAATATTTCTCAAAGAAGTAATAAATCATATGCTGGGAACTACGCACACAACCAGGAGCAAGATTATTGTACCAAGATTTAGCATCACCCTTTAATGAGAACAGAAATAATTTGAGGATATAGTAATAGCGAATCTTCTCGTCATGAGCAAAAAGGGTGGCTATGTCATTCAACTTAGTAAGATGTGCCACAACAATTTCAGTTTCATAACCATGGAAAGAATCATATTCAGCCAAAGTAGTTAACTCTGGGTCGACAGAGAATTCATAATCCTTATCATCAATAAAGATAGGTGAAGTTGCAAACTTAGGATCACATTTCATTTTAGCATTCAGAGATCTTTCTTTATACTTGCATAATAATTTTTCTAGATCATCTCTATCCTTACAAGCAAGAATATCTCTAGTTGCCTCCTCACTCATAGCATAACCTTCCGATACTTTTGGCAATTTATATCTAGGAGGGCTAGTTCTAGTAGGTGTTTCAAGATTTTCAGTTTCAAGCTCATCATCAGTTTCAACAATATCATGTTGTCTTACTCTAGCAATTTGTTCATCAAGAAATTCACCTAGTGGCCCATCATCATTAAGCAAGGTACTAGAATCATCATGAATAGCATTCATAGCAAAAGTAGCATAATCAACAACTTGCGACATATCAGAATTAATAGCATGTGGTGGTGTTGCAAGCTTACTTATAATAGAAGGTGAATCTAAAGCGGAGTTGGATGGCAGTTCCTTACCTCCCCTCATCTTAGAGGGAAAAATCTTAGTCTTAGCATCCTTCAGATTATTCATAGTGATAATATGATAATAATCCCAAGTGACTCCACAAATATAGCTATGCTCGGCGCCAGAAAAAGGTCTTGATAATCCACAAGTATATGGGATCGCAATAGTTTTCGAGGGTGGAGTATTCAATCCAAATTTATAGATTCGACACAAGGGGAGCCAAAGAATTTTTGCAAGTATTAGCAGCTGAGTTGTCAATTCAACCACACCTACAGATTAATTATCTACTGCAAAGTGATCAGTAGCAAAGTAGTATGATAGTTTTGATAGTAGTTGCAACAACAACAGTAACGGTAACAGTGATAGAATGGTTTTGTAACAGTAACGATAGTAGTAGCAGTAGTAATAACTTAGCAAGAACAATATAAGGTAAATTCATAGGCATTGGATCGGTGATTCGCTAGATGATATTCATCATGAGACAGTAATAACCTAGGGCGATACGGCACTAGATCCAGTTCATAAATATAATGTAGGCATGTACTCCGTAAATAGTCATACGTGCTTATGGGAAGAACTTGCATGACATCTTTTGTCCTACCCTCCCGTGGCAGCGGGGTCCTATTGGAAACTAAGGGATATTAAGGCCTCCTTTTAATAGAAAACCGGGACAAAGCATTAGCACACGGTGAATACATGAACTCCTCAAACTACGGTCATCATCGGGAGTGGTCCCGACTATTGTCACTCCGGGGTTGCCGGATCATAACACGTAGTAGGTGACTATAACTTGCAAGATCGGATCCAGAACATGAATATAATGGTGATAACATAAACAGTTCATATCTGAAATCATGGAACTCGGGCCCAAAGTGACAAGCATTAAGCATGGCAAAGTCATAGCAACATCAATCTCAGAACATAATGGATACTAGGGATCAGGCCCTAACAAAACTAACTCGATTACATGATGAATCTCATCCAACTCCTCACTGGCCAGTGAGCCTACGAAGGAATTACTCACTCACGATGGGGAGCATCATGGAATTGGTGATGGAGAATGGTTGGTGAAGACGAAGATCGAAGATCCCCCTCTCCAGATCCCCAAACAGACTCCAGATCAGGCCTCCCAATAAAGAACAGAAGACAGCATCGGCTCCGTCTCGTGAAACGTGATAATTCTTTATCCTTGATTTTTTTCTGGAAAAATACGATTTTATAGTGTTGGTTTCAGAGTCTATGGGCCACCAGGTGGGGACAACCCACCTGGGCGCACCTGGAGGGGATGGCGCGCACTGGTGGGTTATGCCCACCCAGGTGCCCCCCTTTGGTGGTTCTTGGCTCCAGAAATTCTCTTTTATTGTATAAAAACCCTTGCAAAGTTTCATTCCATTCCGAGAACTTTTATTTCTGCACAAAAACAACACCATCATAGTTCTGCTGAAAACAACATCAGTCTGGGTTAGTTTCCTTCAAATCATGCAAATTAGAGTCCAAAAGAATAGGAAAAGTGTTAGGAAAAGTAGATACGACGAAGACGTATCAAGGAACTTCCCTCCCGGAGGGGGAAATCATCATCATCATCATCACCAACAACTCTCCCATATTGGGGAGGGCTATCTCCATCAACATCTTCAACAACACCAACTCCTCTCAAACCCAAGTTCATCTCTTGTGTTCAATATTTGTACCGGAACTATAGATTGGTGCTTGTGGGTGACTAGTAGTGTTGATTACATCTTGTAGTTGATTACTATATGGTTTATTTTGTGGAAGATTATATGATCAGATCAATTATGCTATTTAATAGCCCTCTTATCTTGAGCATGATTATCATTTGTGAGTAGTTACTTTTGTTCTCGAGGTTACGGTAGAAATCATGTTGCAAGTAATCATGTGAACTTGATATGTGTTTGATATTTTGATGATATGTATGTTGTGATTCCTTAGTGGTGTCATGTGAACGTCGACTACATGACAATTCACCATATTTGGGCCTAAGGGAATGCATTGTGGAGTAGTTATTAGATGATGCATTGCGAGAGTAAAAGAAGCTTAAACCCTAGTTTATGCGCTATTCCGTAAGGGACCTATTGGATCCAAAAGTTTAATGTTGTGGTTAGAATTTATTCTTAATGCTTTCCTCATAGTTGTGGATGCTTGCGAGGGGGTTAATCATAAATAGGAGGTTTGTTCAAGTAAGAACAGTACCTAAGCACCGGTCCACCCACATACCAAATTATCAAAGTAGCGAACATGAATCGAGCCAACATGATGAAAGTGACTAGATGAAATTCCCGTGTACCCTCAAGAACACTTTGCTTATCATAAGTGACCGTTTTGGCATGTCCTTTGCCTCAAAAGGATTGGGATACCTTGCTGCACTTTTTTAATTCTATCATTACTTGCTCGTTAGAAATTATCTTGCCATCAAACTACTCTGTTACTTACAGTTTTAGCACTTGCAGGCATTACTTGCTGAAAACCACTTGTCATTTCCTTCTGCTCCTCGTTGGGTTTGACACTCTTACTTATCGAAAAGGCTACAATTGATCCCGTATACTTGTGGGTCATCAAGGCTATTTTTTGGCACCATTGCCGAGGAGTGAAGCACTCTTGGTAAGTGGAAATTGGTAAGGAAAAATTATTACTACGTGCTGAAATTTACTGTCACTTGTTACTATGGAAAACAATCCTTTGAGGGGTTTGTTTGGGGTATCTTCACCTCGACCGGAACCACAATTAGTTGCCCCTCAACCTACTGCACCTACTGAAAATATTGAATATGGAATTCCTTCGGGTGTGGTAGAACAACTGCTAGCTAATCCTTATGCAGGAGATGGAACCGAACATCCTGATATGCACTTGCTATATGTGGATTAAATTTGTGGATTGTTAAAGCTTGCAGGTTTACCCGGAGATGAATCTAAGAAGAAGGTTTTCCTTTTATCTTTGAAGGGAAAGGCATTGACATGGTATAGGCTATGCGATGATATTGGATCTTGGAACTGGAATCGGTTGAAATTGGAATTCCATCAAAAAAATTATCCTATGCATCTAGTTCATCGTGATCGGAATTATATATATAACTTTTGGCCTCGTGAAGGAGAAAGTGTCGCTCTAGCTTGGGGGAGGCTTAAGTCAATGTTATATTCATGCCCCAATCATGAGCTCTCGGGAGAAATTATTATTCAGAATTTTTATTCTCGACTTTCTTGTGATGATCAATCCATGCTCGATACTTCTTGTACTGGTTATTTCATGAAGAAGATTATTGACTTTCGGTGGGACCTTTTAGAAAGAATTAAAGGCAACTCTAAAGATTGGGAACTTGATGAAGGTAAGGAGTCAGTTATTGAGCGTAAGTTCTATTGTGTTAAATCTTTTATGTATACCAATGCTTTTCAAAAGTTTAGCACTAAATATGGACGTGACTCTGAGATAGTAGCTTCCTTTTGTGAATCTTTTGCTACTCATGTTGATCTTCCTATAGAGAAGTGCTTCAAATATCACCCACCAATTAAAGAAGAAAATAAAGAACCGATAAAAGCTAAAGAAGAAACTATCATTTACAATGTTGATCCAATTGTTCCCACTGCTTATATTTAAAAACCACCTTTCCCTCTTGGGATGAAGGAACATAGTAAAGTTTCAAATGTGGTCAACAAAAGTTATATTAGAACACCTAAACCAACTGAACAAATCAAAGTTGAACCTAGTATTGCTATGGTTTAGAATCTCTTGGTCGATAATATTGATGGGCATGTTATTTACTTCTGTGATGAGGCTGCTAGAATTGCCAAACCCGATGAAAAAGATAAACATAGACCAGCTGTTGGCAAGCGTGTTGTGTCAGTTAAGATAGGAGATCACTATTATCATGGTTTATGCGACTTAGGTGCTAGCTTGAGTTATATTCCTTTTTCCTTATATCGAGAAATTATGAATGATATAGCACCCGCTGAAATAGAAGACATGGATGTCGCTATTAAGCTTGATAATAGCGATACTATATCACCAATTGGGATTGTTAGAGATATTGAAGTCTTGTGTCGGTAAATAAAATACCCTACTGATTTTCTTGTTCTTGGTTCCCCACAAGATGACTTTTGTCCCATTATCTCTGGTAGACCTTTCTTGAACACCGTTACTGCTAAAAACGATTGTAAGAAACAAACTGGCGGTGTTAGCTTTGGTGATGAATCTCATGAATTTAATTTTTCTAAGTTTAGTAGAAAACCTCATAAGAAAGATTTGCCTAGTAAGGATGAGATTATTTGTCTTGCTTCTATTGTTGTACCTCCTACTGATCCTTTAGAACAATATTTGCTAGACCATGAAAATGATTTGCATATGCGTGAAATAAATGAAATAGATAGAATCTTGTTCGAACAACAACCTCTGCTTAAACACAATCTGCCTATTGAAACCCTAGGGGGTCCTCCTCCACCTAATGGCGATCCTGTGTTTGAATTAAAGCAATTGCCAAACACTTTGAAATATGCTTATCTTGATGAGAAAAAGATATATCATGTTATTATTAGTGCCAATCTTTCAGAACATGAAGAAGAAAGATTATTGAAAGTTCTAAGGAAGTACTGAGCTGCTATTGGATATACTCTTGATGATCTTATGGGCATTTGTCCCACTCTCTGCCAGCACAAGATTAATATGGAACCTAGTGCTAAACCCGTTGTTGATCACCAACATCGGTTAAATCCGAAGATGAAAGAAGTGGTAAGAACGAAAATATTGAAACTTCTAGAAGTAGGTATAATCTATCCTATAGCTGATAGTAGATGGGTAAGTCTTGTTCATTGTGTCCCTAAAAAGGGAGGTATAATTGTTGTTCCTAATGATAAGAATGAACTTATTCAACAAAGAATTCTCACGGACTATAGAATGGTAATTGATTTTAGAAAATTAAACAAAGCAACTAGAAATGATCATTACCCTCTGCCTTTTATTGATCAAATGCTAGAAAGATTATCTAAGCACACACATCTTTGCTTCCTTGATGGATATTCTGTTTTTTCACAAATACCTATTTCTCAACCTGATCTAGAAAAGACAACTTTTACATATCCTTTTGGAAATTATGCTTATAGACGTATGCCTTTTGGTCTATGTAATGCACCTGCTACCTTTCAAAGATGTATGACTGCTATATTCTCTGATTTTTGTGAAAAGATTGTTGAGGTTTTCATGGATGACTTTTCTGTTTATGGGAAGTCTTTTGATGATTGTTTAAGCAATCTTGATAGAATTTTGCAGAGATGTGAGCAAACAAATCTTTTCTTGAATTGGTAGAAGTGCATTTTATGGTTAACGAGGTATTGTTTTGGGACATAAAAATTCTGAAAGAGGCATTGAGGTGGACAAATCCAAGGTTGATGCAATTGATAAAATGACATGTCCTAAAGATATCAAAGGTATTCGTAGATTCCTTGGTCATACTGGTTTCTATAGGAGATTTATGAAAGACTTTTTTAAAATTTCTAGGCCTCTTACAAATCTTTTGCAAAAGGATATTCCTTTTGTTTTTGATGATGATTGTTTGGGAGCCATCGAAACACTCAAGAAAGCCTTAATTTCTGCACGTGTTGTTCGACCACCTGATTGGAACTTGCCTTTTGAGATTATGTCTGATGCTAGTGATTATGCTGTTGGTGATTTTCAAGGATAAAGACTTGATAAGGAATTAAATGTTATCCACTATGCTAGCAAAACTCTAGATAGTGCTCACCGAAATTATGCTACTACTAAAAAAGAATTCTTAGCAGTGGTGTTTGCTTGTGATAAATTCAGATCCTACATTGTTGATTCCAAAGTGACCGTTCACACCGATCATGCTGCTATAAAATATCTTATGGAAAAGAAAGATGCTAAATCTAGACTCATTAGGTCGGTTCTTCTACAACAAGAATTTGATCTGCATATCACTGATAGAAAAGGAGTAGAGAACCCCGTAGTTGATAACTTGTCTAGGCTTGAAAATATTCTTGATGACCCACAACCTATTAATGATAGCTTTCATGATGAACAGTTAGCTACAATAAATGTTTCTAATAGTACACCTTGGTTTGCTGACTATGCTAATTATATTGTTACTAAATACGTACCAACAAAAGAAAAAATTCATCTATGATTTAATACATTTCTTTTGGTATGACCAACATCTTTATAAAGAAGGCGTAGATGGTATTATCAGACGTTGTGTACCTCAGCATGAACATGAACAAATCCTACGGAAATGTCACTCCGAAGCTTATGGAGGACATCACGTGGGAGACAGAACCGCTTATAAGGTATTGCAATCTGGGTTTTATTGGCCGGCTCTCTTCAAGGATGCCCGTAAGTTTGTCTTATCTTGCGATGAATGTAAAAGAATAGGAAATATCGGTAAGCGTCAAGAAATGCCTATGAATTATTCACTTGATGTTGAACCATTTGATGTTTAGGGATTTGATTTCATGGGACCTTTTCCTTCCTCTGATGGGTATACTCATATTTGGGTTGTTGTTGATTATGTTACTAAGTGGGTAGAAGCTATTACAACTAGTAGTGCCAATCAAAACACCTCTATTAAAATGCTTAAGGAAGTTATTTTCCCAAGGTTTGTAGTCCATAGATATTTAATGACAGATGGTGGTTCACACTTTATTCATGGTGCTTTCCATAAAATGCTTTCTAAGTATGATGTTAACCATAGAATTACATCACCCTATCATCCTCAGTCTAGTGGCCAAGTTGAACTTAGCAATAGTGAAATAAAACTAATCCTACAAAAGACTGCCAATAGGTAATTTGGTCTAAGAAACTAGATGATGCACTTTGGGCTTATAGAACAGCATATAAAAATCCTATCGGTATGTCTCCTTATAAAATGGTTTATGGAAAAGCTTGTAATTTGCCTATTGAGTTAGAACATAAAGCATATTGGGCAATTAAAGAACTCAACTATGATTTCAAACTTGCTGGTGAAAAGAGGTTATTTGATATTAGCTCATTAGATGAATGGAGAACCCAAGCTTATGAAAATGCCAAGTTATTCAATGAAAAAGTTAAAAGATGGCATAATAAAAGAATCCGAAAGCGCAACTTCAAAGTTGGAGAATATGTTCTTTTGTACAACTCTCGTTTCTGATTCTTTGCAGGAAAATTCTTCTCCGAATGGGAAGGACCTTATGTTATCAAGGAGGTTTATCGATCGGGAGCTATCAAAATAAATAATGTCGAAGGCACTAACCCAAAGGTTGTTAATGGGCAACGAATAAAACATTATATCTCAGGTACGCCCATTAATGTTGAAAGCAATACTATCAAAACTATGACACCGGAAGAACACATAAAAGAAACCTTCCGGAACACTCCAGAATCATAAAAAAAGAGGAGGTACGTGATACGGTAAGTAAACAGACTCCAAAAAATCCGCAAAAATATTTTTTGTCAGCTTTGGAATATTTAGAAAATTAGGAAAATAAGAAACTACCAGGAAGGTGACCCTGGTGGGCACAAGACACCAGGGCACGTCGGGCTTGCCAGGCGCGCCCAGGTGGGTTGTGCCCACCTTGGGTACCTTCCAGACTCCGTTTTTCTTCCGTTTGCTTGTTTCCTAAGATAAAAAAATCTTTATATACCCCCTGAACCTGTTGACCTCCATATCGTGGAGAAATCTCTTGTTTTCTTTTCTTGCTGTTTTTTGTCAGATCTAATCCACCATGGGCGTTTCAAGCTCCTCCAAGGACAAGTTCTTTGAGAAAATCATCAACCCATATCCGCGGGAGGTGATGCAACACCCTCAAGCTATCCATATGCGTGATGGGGTGCTCCACATCCGTGATGTGCAAGGCCCCAAGGGGACTGGATCTGTGGAGGCCAGGCTCGAAGCTATGGAGCAGGAAGTCTTCCGGTGCAAGGCGATGGTGGAACGTGGACTCAATGCCAATAACCTCATGATTGTGGACTAGATCTCAAGGTGGATGGAGAGTCTATGAAGGACATCGTCTTCTCCTTCAATGAGCACATCAGCTTCCTCCAGAGCCAGATCTACGACTTTCAAAACAAAGTCTTTGAATATGAGGCAAGGTTTAAAGGTATGAGTTTGGCTGCCAGATGCAGGACTCAAGAGACTCACTCTTCCTCTTATGATGGTGAGCCTCTGCTGTGGAAACCTGAGGACAAGATTGCTACTACTTCATCACCGCCACCTCCTTCTTCATCACCAAAAGAAAATTGAGTATCGGGTATGGGCACTCCCCTTGGCTTTCGCCAAGCCTGGGGGAGGTGCCCCGGTATCGTATCACCTCCACTATATTTTTCCTTTACTTTTCTTAGCTCGATCCATATTTATCTTTTGCTTTAGATGAATAAAGGTTTAGTTCGATCCCTTCTTTTCGAGAGTTTGCTTAGCGATCTATCTTTGTAATCATCTGCGAGATATATAATAAAGTTTATTTTGAGTTTTGCTTCTTTTACTTTCATGTTTCAATAAAAGGAAAGAAATAAATGAAAAAGATCATATTATAATCTTATGCTAAGTGATGACATTACACAAGCAAAAGTATAACTAGAAAATTTTATTGTAGATTGACAAACATAGCATTGGTCAATGATGCAACTCATGAAAGAATTAATAAGGGAAGAGAAGATTCACATGCAAATACACTATCCTGGAAAGCTTTTGTGATTGTGAGCACCCATAAAAATATTAGATGCCAAAATTATTGACGTTGGACAAGAAAGACAACATAATGATTTATGTTTATTCATATTCACATAGAAGCTATATTGTCATAGATCCTTCAACATGTGGTGTTTGCCCCCCCCCCATCTTTGCTAGCCAAAAATTCCGCACTAAGTAGAGATACTACTTGTGCATCCAAAACCCTTAAGCCCAAATCTTGTTTTGAGAGTCTACCATACCTACCTATGGATTGAGTAAGATCCTTCAAGTAAGTTGTCATCGGTGCAATAAGGCAATAAAAATGTTAGATCATTTAGTGTGAGAAGAAATTGAGCGCTGTACGAACTTGTGATGGCGAAGAATAAAAGCGACAGACTGCATAATAAAGGTTGCCATCATAAGGGAAATATAACGTGACATTATCTTGCAATAAGGGGTTGAGCATACAACAAAAAGCGCATGGCAACCTCTGCTTCCCTCTACCTATCTTTTACTTTTATGTATTTACTTTCATGCAAGAGTCAAAGTTGTTCTCTCTATTCCTTTTTATTTTCTCTTTTGGCAAGCATCATGTGGTGAGGAAAGATCTAGGCACATATATCCAGTTGAATATGGGTAGCACGAGTTATTATTGTTGACATCACCCTTGAGTTGAATATATTGGGAGGCGAAACTATAAGCCCCTATCTTTCTATGTGTCCGGTTGAAACATATTGCTCATATGTACGCGGTGAGCGTTAGCAATCATAGAAGGCTAAATGATGGTTGAGTATGTGGACTTTCCTAAAGGCTCCAATACGTGACCCTTCCTGAAAAGATGATGAATTGTAGTTGCAAAGTTGACTGAGAACATAGTTTGTTGGTTTCCAAAAGAGTTTATGATTTATACTTTGATGATTGTGATGAATTGTTACTTGTTCATGAGAAGTCTATGATAAAAGTTCTATGATAAAAGTTTTATGTTTAAGTTTTTTGCTGTCATAATAAGTTACATTATGCTTCTATGTCTGTATTTTGTTTTTATCGACACCCCTCTCTCTAAGCATGTGGACATGTTTTTCGATTTCGGTTTTCGCTTGAGGACAAGCGAGGTCTAAGCTTGGGGGAGTTGATACGTCCATTTTGCATCATGTTTAACTACTATTATTTATGTTGTTTTATTGCATAATAATGCTTTTTGGAGTAATTCTAATGCCTTTTCTCTCATAATATGCAAGGTACACACAAAGGGGGAGAATTCAAGCAGCTGGAAATTTGGACCTGAAAAACCTATGTCGGGCAACCTATTCTGCACAACTCCAAATGAGTTGAAACTTCACGAGGATTTTTTATGGAAGAAATGAGAATTTTTGGAGCCAGTAAGTACCAAAGGGGGCCCACCAGGAGGGCACAACCCACCTGGGCACGCCAGGGAGCCCAGGCGCGCCCTGGTGGGTTATGCTCACCTTGGCCCACCTCCGGTGCCCCTCTTCTGGTACATAAGTAATTTTGACCTTGAAAAAATAAGGAGAGGTCTTTCGGGACGAAGCACCGCCGCCTCGAGGCGGAACCTAGAAAGGAGCACTTTTGCCCTCCGGTGGAGCGATTTCGCCGGGGGAACTTCCCTGTCGGAGGCGGAAATCATCGTCATCATCATCACCAACAACTCTCCCATCTTGGGGAGGGCTATCTCCATCAACATCTTCAACAACACCAACTCCTCTCAAACCCTAGTTCATCTCTGGCGTTCAATCTTTGTACCGAAACTATAGATTGGTGCTTGTGGGTGACTAGTAGTGTTGATTAGTTGATTACTATATGGTTTATTTGGTGGAAGATTATATGTTCAGATCCATTATGCTATTTTAATACCCCTCTGATCTTGAGCATGATTATCATTTGTGAGTAGTTACTTTTGTTCTTGAGGTCACGGGAGAAATCATGTTGCAAGTAATCATGTGAACTTAATATGTGTTCGATATTTTGATGATATGTATGTTGTGATTCCTTTAGTGGTGTCATGTGAACATCGACTACAGGACACTTCACCATATTTGGGCCTAAGGGAATGCATTGTGGAGTAGTTATTAGATGATGGGTTGCGAGAGTGACAGAAGCTTAAACCCTAGTTTATGCGCTATTCCATAAGGGACCGATTGGATCCAAAAGTTTAATGCTATGGTTAGAATTTATTCTTAATACTTTTCTTGTAGTTGCAGATGTTTGCGAGGTGTTTAATCATAAGTAGGAGGTTTGTTCAAGTAAGAACAGCACCTATGCACCGGTCCACCCACATACCAAATTATCAAAGTAGCGAACACGAATTGAACCAACATGATGAAAGTGACTAGATGAAATTACCGTGTACCCTCAAGAACACTTTGCTTATCATAAAAGACCATTTTGGCCTATCCTTTGCCTCAAAAGAATTGGGCTACCTTGCTGCCCTTTTGTTACTACTACCGTTACTTGCTAGTTACAAATTATCCTGCTATCAAACTACTATGTTACTTAAAATTTCAGCACCTGCAGACATTACCTTGCTGAAAACCACTTGTCATTTCCTTCCGCTCCTCATTGGGTCAACACTCTTACTTATCAAAAAGGCTACAATTGATCCCATATACTTGTGGGTCATCACTTCCCTGTCGCTCCGCCACAAAGTAACCATCAGGGGGCTGTCGGGAACCCAGGCCCACCGCTACCTGGGTGGAACCACCTGCCCCTTCAGCCCCCATCTCTGAATCATCAACATAAGTATGTAATAGTATAGTATATACATGCGATCACCTCCCGAGTGATCACAGCCCAGTAGTATAGCATGGCAGACAGACAAGAGTGTAGGGCCACTGATGTAATACTAGCAACCTATACTAAGCATATAGGATTGTAGGTAAAGGTAACAACAGAAGTAACAAGGACATGCTATGCAGCCGAATGGGTTCATCTGAAAGCAGAAACAGCTACACTCCTCTAATGCAAGAAGTAGAGGGAAAGAGTAGGAGATATCGGGATGAACAAGGAAGGGGGGCTTGCCTAGAAGCTCGGCAGAGAAGGACGGGTCGTCAAAACCGTAGTCAATTGGGGCAGCAGCTGCGTCAGTCTCATAGTCTACTGGAGAATAAGAGGGGAAAAGAAACAATAAATATGAAGCAAACAAAGCATCACAAAATATAACAAGGCAATACGCAGTGCCATTAATGATCTAATGGAGGGATAGGTGATACCGGCGAAGGGGGGAAACATCCGTGAAAGTATTCTCGGTGTTTCGCGTTTTTGGACAAACGGACTGGAGGGGGATGGTTGCAAGTTCGCTATGCTAGGGACGTGTGGCAGACGAACGGATGGTGTATTTGGATTCGTCTCGTTGTTCTGAGCAACTTTCATGTATAAAACATTTTCATCCTAGTTATAGATTATTTTCTACGAATTTTCTAAAGTTTTAGCAACATTCTAAAAATATCATTAATTCAAAAATAATTAAGAAATTGCTAAGTGCACTCGATGTAGTGCACCCAGCAGTGCACCAGAGGATGACAGTGGGCCCAAAGTCAAAGTCAACGGCTGACTGTGTATGCCTTATCCAAATGAACAGTACATGCGGGCATCACATGTCATTGCCTCGGATTTTTTTGATTTAGTTTTATTTTGTTTTTTAACTAATGTTTTATATTAACAGGAGCTTAACTGGGTAGGTGCTTAACTTAATTAGGGGGGCTAGCTTCTAATTATAAAAGAGGGGGGCTAGCCCATGGGCAGTGGCCCAGGTAGCAGCGGCGGCACACCAGCGGCACCAGCAGCGCAGCAGCAAGGAAGGTAGGTAGGGTAGCGGGTGTGCGGGTGCAGGCGGCAGCAGCAGGGGCACAAGGCAGGGGCGGCCAGCAGGGCGGGACGAGCGTCGGACGGCAGCGGCGAGCGGCTACGAGGCAGCAGCGGCAGTTTAGCAGCAACAGCGCAACAGAGAACCAGTGAGCGAGCGCCGGGCAAGCGGGTCAGCGAGCAGCAGGGGTACGGACCAGGCGAGGTGGTGCATGCGCAGGAGGGCGACCACGCGTAGGCAGACGTGGCCGATGAATCCCAGACATGCACGGGAGCGGGACGATAAACGCGCAGATGCAGAGCTTCAGTGGCGGACATGGCGATCTTAAGGCGACGGCTACGATAACAGATTGAACGGGTAAAAAGGGGGAACCGAGGATGGACTCACCCTGAGCGCGACGATGAGGCTCGGGAGGTTGGGGACGGGCCGGAGCAGTGGCTGGGGCGTCGGGATGATGAGGCCGAAAGAAGAAGAAGGCAATGACACCGGCTACACGGCACCCCGGCTCGAGTTGGTTCCCAGTACGGAGGAAGTCAAAAGCGGAGATCCTCCTGGATGTCTTCCCATGCGACGGTGATGACGGTGGCCACGACAACGACAATGAGGCAGCGGTCACCGATCCAAATCAAGCCAAAGAAGAGGGGGCTGAAGGAAATATGCCCTAGAGGCAATAATAAAGTTATTATATATTTTCTTATTTCATGATAAATGTTTATTATTCATGCTAGAATTATATTAACCGGAAACATAATATATGTGTGAATACATAGACAAACATAGTGTCACTAGTATGCCTCTACTTGACTAGCTCGTGAATCAAAGATGGTTAAAGTTTCCTAGCCATAAACATGAGTTGTCATTTGATTAACGGGATCACATCATTAGGAGAATGATGTGATTGACTTGACCCATTCCTTTAGCTTAGCACTTGCTTGCTTAGTATGTTGCTATTGCTTTTTTCATGACTTATACATGTTCCTATGACTATGAGATTATGCAACTCCCGTTTACCGGAGGAACACTTTGTGTGCTACCAAACGTCATAACGTAACTGGGTGATTATGAAGGAGCTCTACAGGTGTCTCCGAAGGTACTTGTTGAGTTGGCCTATTTCGAGATTAGGATTTGTCACTCCGATTGTCGGCGAGGTATCTCTGGGCCCTCTAGGTAATGCACATCACTATAAGCCTTGCAAGCATTACATAACGAGTAAAGAGACTTGCCGGTAACAAGATTGAACTAGGTATTGAGATACCGACGACCGAATCTCGGGCAAGTAACATACCGATGACAAAAGGAACAACGTATGTTGTTATGCGGTTTGACTGATAAAGATCTTCGTACAATATGTAGGAGCCAATATGAGCATCCAGGTTCCGCTATTGGTTATTTACCAGAGACGTGTCTCGGTCATGTCTACATAGTTCTCGAACCCGTAGGGTCCGCACGCTTAAAGTTAGACGACGGTTATATTATGAGTTTATGTGTTATGATGTACCGAAGATAGTTCGGAGTCTCGGATGTGATCACGGACATGACGGGGAGTCTCGAAATGGTTGAGACATGAAGATTGATATATTGGACGACTATATTCGGACACCGGAATAGTTCCTGGGGTTATCGGATGTATACCGGAGTACCGGGGGGTTACCGGAACCTGCCGGGGGGGTTAATGGGCCTCATGGGCCAAAGGTGGAGTAGAGGAGGGGCAGCCAGGGCAGGCCGCGCGCCCCCTCCCCCTCTAGTCTGAATAGGACAAGGAAGGGGGGCGGCGCCCCCTTTCCTTCCTCTCCTCTCTCCCTTCCTTCCCCCTCTCCTACTTGGACAAGGAAAGGAGGGAGTCCTACTCCCGGTGGGAGTAGGACTCCTCCTGGCGCGCCCCCCTCCTGGCCGGCCGCCCCTCCCCCTTACTCCTTTATATACGGGGGCAGGGGGCTCCTCTAGACATAACAATTGATCCTCGAGATCTATTAGCCGTGTGCGGTGCACCCCTCCACCATATTCCACCTCTATAATATCGTAGCGGTGCTTAGGCGAAGCCCTGCGTCGGTAGAGCATCATCATTGTCACCACGCCATCATGCTGACGGAACTCTCCCTCGAAGCTCAGCTGGATCGGAGTTCGAGGGACGTCATCGAGATAAGCGTGTGCTGAACTCGGAGGTGCCGTACGTTCGGTACTTGGATCGGTCGGATCGTGAAGACGTACGACTACATCAACTACGTTGTGCTAACGTTTCCGCTTTCGGTCTACGAGGGTACGTGGACACACTCTCCCCTCTCGTTTCTATGCATCACCATGATCCTGTGTGTGTAGGAAAATTTTGAAATTACTACGTTCCCCAACAGTGGCATCCGAGCCTGGTTTTATGCGTAGATGTTATATGCACAAGTAGAACACAAGTGAGTTGTGGGCGATACAAGTCATACTTCTTACCAGCATGTCATACTTTGGTTAAGCGGTATTGTTGGATGAAGCGGCCCGGACCAACATTACGCATACGCTTACGCGAGACTGGTTCTACCGACGTGCTTTGCACATAGGTGGCTGGCGGGTGTCAGTTTCTCCAACTTTAGTTGAACCGAGTGTGGCTACGCCCGGTCCTTGAGAAGGTTAAAACAGCACTAACTTGACGAACTATCGTTATGGTTTTGATGTGTAGGTAAGAACGGTTCTTCCTCAGCCCGTAGCAGCCACGTAAAACTTGCAACAACAAAGTAGAGGGCGTCTAACTTGTTTTTGCAGGGCATGTTGTGATGAGATATGGTCAAGACGTGATGCTATATTTTATTGTATGAGATGATCATGTTTTGTAACCGAGTTATTGGTAACTGACAGGAGCCATATGGTTGTTGCTTTATTGTATGCAATGCAATCGCCCTGTAATTGCTTTACTTTATCACTAAGCGGTAGCGATAGTCGTAGAAGCAATAGGTGGCGAAACGACAATGATGCTATGATGGAGATCAAGGTGTCGCGCCGGTGACGATGGTGATCATGACGGTGCTTCGGAGATGGAGATCACAAGCACAAGATGATGATGGCCATATCATATCACTTATATTGATTGCATGTGATGTTTATCCTTTATGCATCTTATTTTGCTTTGATTGACGGTAGCATTATAAGATGATCTCTCACTAAATTTCAAGGTATAGGTGTTCTCCCTGAGTATGCACCGTTGCGAAAGTTCTTCGTGCTGAGACACCACGTGATGATTAGGTGTGATAGGCTCTACGTTCAAATACAACGGGTGCAAAACAGTTGCACATGCGGAATACTCAGGTTAAACTTGACGATCCTAGCATATACAGATATGGCCTCGGAACACTGAGACCGAAAGGTCGAGCATGAATCATATAGTAGATATGATCAACATAGTGATGTTCACCATTGAAAACTACTCCATCTCACATGATGATCGGACATGGTTTAGTTGATTTGGATCACGTGATCACTTAGATGATTAGAGGGATGTCTATCTAAGTGGGAGTTCTTTAGTAATATGATTAATTGAACTTTAATTTATCATGAACTTAGCCCTGGTAGTATTTTGCAAATTATGTTGTAGATCAATAGCTCGCGTTGTTGCTTCCCTATGTTTATTTTGATATGTTCCTAGAGAAAATTAAGTTGAAAAATGATAGTAGCAATGATGCGGACTGGGTCCATGATCTGAGGTTTATCCTCATTGCTGCACAGAAGAATTATGTCCTTGATGCACCGCTAGGTGACAGACCTATTGCAAGAGCAGATGCAGATGTTATGAACGTTTGGCTAGCTCAATATGATGACTACTTGATAGTTTAGTGCACCATGCTTAACGGCTTAGAATCGGGACTACAAAGACGTTTTGAACGTCATGGACCATATGAGATGTTCCAGAAGTTGAAGTTAATATTTCAAGCAAATACCCGAGTTGAGAGATATGAGGTCTCCAACAAGTTCTATAGCTAAAAGATGGAGGAGAATAGCTCAAGCAGTGAGCATGTGCTCAGATTGTCTGGGTACTACAATCACTTGAATCAAGTGGGAGTTAATCTTCCAGATAAGATAGTGATTGAGAGAGTTCTCTAGTCACCATCACCAAGTTACTAGAACTTCGTGATGAACTATAGTATGCAAGGGATGACGAAAACGATTCCTGAGCTCTTCGTGATGTTAAAATCAATGAAGGTAGAAATCAAGAAAGAGCATCAAGTGTTGATGATTGACAAGACCACTAATTTCACGAAAAGGGCAAAGGGAAAGAAAGGGAACTTCAAGTAGAATGACAAGCAAGTTGTCACTCCCGCGAGGAAGCCCAAAGCTGGACCAAAGCCTGAAACTGAGTGCTTCTACTGCAAAGGAAATGGTCACTGGAAGCGGAAATACCCGTAATATTTGGTGGATAAGTAGGATGGCAAAGTGAACAAGGGTATATTTGATATACAGGTTATTGATGTGTACCTTACTAGTGTTTATAGTAGCCCATATGTATTTGATACTTGTTCGGTTGCTAAGATTAGTAACTCGAAACAGGAGTTACAGAATAAACAGAGACTAGTTGAGGGGGAAGTGACGATGAATGTTGGAAGTAGTTCCAAGATTGATATGATCATCATCACACACTCCCTATACTTTCAGTATTAGTGTTAAACCTAAATAAATGTTATTTGGCATTTGCGTTGAGCATGAATATGATTTGATCATGTTTATTGCAATACGGTTATTCATTTAAAGTCAGAGAATAATTGTTGTTCTGTTTACATGAATAAAACCTTCAATGATCACACACCCAATGAAAATAGTTTGTTGGATCTCGATCGTAGTGGTACACATATTCATAATATTGATGCCAAAAGATGTAAAGTTAATAATGATAGTGCAACTTATTTGTGGCACTGCCGTTTGGGTCATATCGGTGTAAAGCGCATGAAGAAACTCCATAAAGATGGATTTTCGGAATCACTTGGTTATGAATCATTTGATGCTTGCGAACCGTACCTTTTGGGGAAGATGACTGAAAACTCCGTTCTCCAGAACAATGGAACGAGCTACTGACTTGTTGGAAATAATACATACTGATGTATGCAGACCAATGAGTATTAAGGCTCTTGGCGGGTATCGTTATTTTTTGACCTTCACAAATGATTTGAGAAGATATGAGTATATCTACTTAATGAAACATAAGTCTGAAACAGTTGAAAGGTTCAAAGAATTTCAGAGTGAAGTGGAAAATCATTGTAACAAGAAAATAAAGTTTCTACGATCTGATCGTGGAGATGAATATTTGAGTTACGAGTTTGGCCTTCAGTTAAAATAATGTGGAATAGTTTCACAAACTCATGCCACCTGGAACACCATAGCGTAACGGTGTGTCCGAACGTCATAACCGCACTTTATTTGATATGGTGCGATCAATGATGTCTCTTACCAATTTGCCAATATCGTTTTGGGGTTATGCATTAGAGATAGCTGCATTCACGTTAAAATAGGGCACCATCTAAATCCGTTGAGACGACACCGTATGAACTATGGTTTAGCAATAAACCTAAGTTGTCGTTTCTTAAAGTTTGGGGCTGCGATGCTTATGTGAAATAGTTTCAACCTGATAAGCTCGAACCCAAATCAGAGAAGTGTGTCTTCACAGAATACCCAAAGGAAACTGTTGGGTACACCTTCTATCACAGATCCGAAGGCAAAATATTCGTTGCTAAGATGGATCCTTTCTAGAGAAGGAGTTTCTCTCAAAACAAGTGAGTGGGAGGAAAGTAGAACTTGATGAGGTAACTGTACCTACTCCCTTATTGGAAAGTAGTTCATCATAGAAAACGATTCCTGTGACGACTACACCAATTATTGAGGAAGCTAATGATAATGATCATGAAACTTCAGATCAAGTTACTACCGAACCTCGTAGGTCAACCAGAGTAAGATCCGCACCAGAGTGGTACGGTAATCCTATTCTGGAGGTCATGTTACTTGACCATGGCGAACCTACGAACTATGAGGAAGCGATGATGAGCCCAGATTCTGCAAAATGGCTTGAGGCCATGAAATCTGAGATGGGATCCATGTATGAGAACAAAGTATGGACTTTGGTTGACTTGCCCGATGATCGGCAAGCCATCGAGAATAAATGGATTTTCAAGAAAAAGACTGACGCTGATAGTAATGTTACTGTCTACAAAGCTCGACTTGTTGCGAAAGGTTTTTGACAAGTTCAAGGGGTTGACTACGATGAGACTTTCTCACCCGTAGCGATGCTTAAGTCTGTCCGAATCATGTTAGCAATTGCCGCATTTTATGATTATGAAATATGGCAAATGGATGTCGAAACTGCATTCCTGAATGGATTTCTAGAAGAAGAGTTGTATATGATGCAACCAGAAGATTTTGTCGATCCAAAAGGTGCTAACAAAGTGTGCAAGCTCCAGCGATCCATTTATGGACTGGTGCAAGCCTCTCGGAGTTGGAATAAACGCTTTGATAGTGTGATCAAAGCATATGGTTTTATATAAACTTTTGGAGAAGCCTGTATTTACAAGAAAGTGAGTGGGAGCTCTGTAGCATTTCTAATATTATATGTAGACAACATATTGTTGATTGGAAATGATATAGAATTTCTGGATAGCATAAAAGGATACTTGAATAAACGTTTTTCAATGAAAGACCTCGATGAAGCTACTTACATATTGGGCATCAAGATCTATAAGATAGATCAAGACGCTTGATAAGATTTTTCAATGAGTATATACCTTGGCAAGTTTTGAAATAGTTCAAAATGGATCAGTCAAAGAAGGAATTCTTGTCTGTATTACAAGGTGTAAAGTTGAGTAAGACTCAAAACCCGACCATGGCAGAAAATAGAAATAGTATGAAAATTCATTCCATATGCCTCAGTCATAGGTTCTATAAAGTATGCTATGCTATGTACCAGACCTATTGTATACCTTGCTCTGAGTTTGGCAAGGGAGTACAATTTTGATCTAAGAGTAGATCACTGGACAACGGTCAAGAATATCCTTAGTGAGGACTAAGGAAATATTTCTCGATTATGGAGGTGATAAAAGAGCCTGTTGTAAAGAGTTACATCGGTGCAAGCTTTTACACTGATCCAGATGACTCTAAGTCTCAATCTGGATACATATTGAAAGTGAGAGCAATTAGCTAGAGTAGCTTTGTGCAGAGCATTGTAGACATAGAATATTTGCAAATTACATACGACTCTGAATGTGATAGACCCATTGACTAAACTTCTCTCACGAGAAAAACATGATCATACCTTAGTACTCTTTGGGTGTTAATCACATATTGATGTGAACTAGATTATTGACTCTAGTAAACCCTTTGGGTGCTGGTCACATGACGATGTGAACTATGGGTGTTAATCACATACAAATGTGAATATTGGTGTTAAAGCACATGGTGATGTGAACTAGATTATTGACTCTAGTGCAAGTGGGAGACTGAAGGAATTATGCCCTAGAGGCAATAATAAAGTTATTATATATTTCCTTATTTCATGATAAATGTTTATTATTCATGCTAGAATTGTATTAACCGGAAACATAATATATGTGTGAATACATAGACAAACATAGTGTCACTAGTATGCCTCTACTTGACTAGCTCGTGAATCAAAGATGGTTAAAGTTTCCTAGCCATAGACATGAGTTGTCATTTGATTAACGGGATCACATCATTAGGAGAATGATGTGATTGACTTGACCCATTCTGTTAGCTTAGCACTTGATCGTTTAGTATGTTGATATTGCTTTCTTCATGACTTATACATGTTCCTATGATTATGAGATTATGCAACTCCTGTTTACCGAAGGAACACTTTGTGTGCTACGAAACGTCACAACGTAACTGGGTCATTATAAAGGAGCTCTACATGTGTCTCCGAAGGTACTTGTTGAGTTGGCGTATTTCGAGATTAGGATTTGTCACTCCGGTTGTCGGAGAGGTATCTCTGGGCCCTCTTGGTAATGCACATCACTATAAGCCTTGCAAGCAATGTGACTAATGAGTTAGTTGCGGGATGATGCATTACATAATGAGTAAACAGACTTGCCAGTAACGAGATTGAACTAGGTATTGAGATACCGACGATCGAATCTCAGGCAAGTAACATACCGATGACAAAAGGAACACCGTATGTTGTTATGCGGTTTGACCGATAAAGATCTTCATAGAATATGTAGGAGCCAATATGAGCATCCAGGTTCCGCTATTGGTTATTGACCGGAGACGTCTTTGGGTCATGTCTACATAGTTCTCAAACCCATAGGGTCCGCATGCTTAAGTTAGATGGCGGTTATATTATGAGTTTATGTGTTATGATGTACCGAAGATAGTTCGAAGTCCCGGATGTGATCACGGACATGACTAGGAGTCTCGAAATGGTCGAGACATGAAGATTCATATATTGTACGACTATATTCGGACACCAGAATAGTTCCGGGGGTTATGGATGTATACCAGAGTACCGGGGGGTTACCGGAACCCCCCCCCCGGGGGGGGGGGGTTAATGGGCCTCATGGGCCCAAAGTGGAGCAGAGGAGGGGCGGCCAGGGCAGGCCGCGCGCCCCCTCCCCATCTAGTCCTAATAGGACAAGGAGGGGGCGGCACCCCCTTTCCTTCCTCTCCTCTCTCCCTTCCTTCCCCCTCTCCTACTTGGACAAGGAAAGGAGGGAGTCCTACTCCCGGTGGGAGTAGGACTCCTCCTGGCGCGCCCCCCTCCTGGCCGGTCGCCGCCTCCCCCTTACTCCTTTATATACGGGGCAGGAGGACACCTCTAGACAAAACAATTGATCCTTGAGATCTATTAGCCGTGTGCGGTGCCCCCTTCCACCATATTCCACCTCGATAATATCGTAGCGGTGCTTAGGTGAAGCCCTGCATCGGTAGAGCATCATCATCGTCACCATGCCGTCGTGCTGACGAAACTCTCCCTCGAAGCTCGGCTGGATCGGAGTTCGAGGGACGTCATCGAGCTGAACGTGTGCTGAACTCGGAGGTGCCATACGTTCGGTACTTGGATCGGTCGGATCGTGAAGACGTACGACTACATCAACCGTGTTGTGCTAACGCTTCCGCTTTCGGTCTACGAGGGTACGTGGACACACTCTCCCCTCTCGTTGCTATGCATCACCATGATCCTCTGTGTGCGAAGGGGGATCAAAGGGGAACTAGAAGAGGACGGGTTAGGGTTTGTAGTAGACGTATTTGTAGGTCAAAGGGGGGCTCGGATGGCCGGCACATGGCTCTGGCGCCATGGATGGCTGCCACGGTCTACCATGAATAGGAGGAAGAAGATATGAGTAGGGGGAGTTGGGCTGGGCCTGTATGGTAGCCAATGGGCTGAAGTGCACAGTATGCACTTGGCCTTTTTCCTGCTATTTTGCCTGTATTATGCTCTAGCTACTGTTTTATATTTGAATGATCCACCAAATCAATTTTGATATATATGAAACTTGTCACATAAATTATGTACAATATTGTGGTGTTGCACAAAAAGTTTCAAGGCACTTGGAATAGTTTAAGTAATTTTTTATAAAGAAAAGGTCCGTTAAATGGCTGATGTCCCACTGTTTAATTCTTATGGGCATTTTAACAACTTAAATAATGTTGGTTTCCACATGAAAAATAGTTAGTGAATATTTGCAACATCTCAAACATTTTTGTTTCTCTATTTGGACAAATAATAATATGACGTGCAATTTGAATTTGAAATTGACTTTGATTTTATTGAGGGGCAGTTTGGCTTAGTCAAACTTGATGACATGACACCATTAACATGGGATTACTATAGTTTGATTATCCGGGCGTTACACCGGCTTCCTCATGAGATTGCCGAGCGGGAGCTAGAGATGTAGGAGCCGACGGAGGTCGAGGACCGCCCGGAGGAGGAGTTGCGCGTGGCTGTGGAGGAGGTAGAGAAGAGCCTGTCCATCGAGGAATACGTCGTGGAGTACCAATGTGAGCTCTGGTGTAGACACTACTACGAGTATTACAACCTTGAGGGCGGCGCTGAGGACGAGGACAATAACAACGATGCGGTCGACTTCAGCCTGGGGGACACAGAGTCCACCAATGGTGGCTTGTCGCCAGGGCAAGTCATCGATGTATCATCTTACACCAGCGAGGCATAGGGCGGCGCGTAGGCGGCTTTGTTAAAACTATGCGTACTTAATCTTTGTTTAACGCTGGTCTTTTGTTAGAGCAATGTTTAGGTCAACTAGCTCTGTTCAATTACTAAAACTGCTCGATTCAGTAACTGTGGTCTCTGTGCTGTAGGCTCTTTTGTGTACCCAAATTAGCAAGCAATGTTAAATTATGCAATGATGTGGATGAGCACAGTACCCAGGGAAATTTCAACCAAAATTTGAATGGTCAAACTCATCGCATGCGTGTAAAGCAGAAGAATTGTTTACGATGCGCACATTCATTCAAAGTGAATGGTGTCGGGCGGCACCTCGCGCAAAGTTTCCCTGCACCTTTCAAAAATTTTGGCCTACTGCTAAAATATCTAACTCTTCCCCCCTCCCGACCCCCTTTTCTCCCCGACCACAAGTCACATTTCCCATGTTTCCTCCTTCCTTCCTTCCAAATTTGTGCATGTACACACCTGATAGTATCAATTTGATGTCATCCAAACATTGTCGCTATGGTGTTGCAGTATATTTAGCTTCCTCATAAAATGTTCAATTTTTTATTTATAGTACATGACTAAGAACTTGTATTGTTGTTGCAGTTAATTATAGCTTGTGGTGTTTTTGAATTTGGTTGTTGTCTCACTAGCAATGAATGCATTTGCACATTGATCTTTTTGAGAAGATATGTCATAATTGACGTGTTTCTTTAGTTTTTCAATATGTGTTGATTTTCTATGTTGCTAGAAATCCATTTTCCCTACCATTGTTACTGATTTAGTTTTAAATATTATAGGATGAATGGAAGTGTTCTTACCTTGATTGGGTTGATCAAGAGTGGTCATAGTCTTTAAAGATGTGCCTAGCAAAGCTCTGGAGCATGTATGAGGAAGAGAACAGAGATAGGCTTAAAGAAAGTGTTGTCAATGCTGAAGATTATTTCAAGATGCAGGAAAAAAGAGGAAGATGGAAAATGAGCTCAGATTTTTTAAATTAGACTTTGCTAAGATGGTGTTGGCGAAGGAGGAGGCATTTTCCTAGTTGGTCAATGCAAAATAGGTTCTTATTGAACTAAAAGCAGAGGTGGAGAAGACGAACTTGGTTGATCATGCATCAGTCAATTAGGGCAATGAATATATTGTTCTAATATTGTGCTTATGAAGATGAACTAGCTATATGTTGTATTGTGCTGTTGTCATGTAGCTATCGTACTGTGATGTTAAAATATATTTATGTGCCTAATACAAAATTGGCAAACAGCTGTTCGATATGAAATGTGATTTTTCATAATACTGGAATTATTAATTCTAAACTAATAAACCTGCTAAATGGGTCATGGAACTTTATAGATGGTTCTAACAATAAAAGCGTGTGTGACGGATAGCCCAATGCCATACAGTTTTCTTCATCAAATCATGTGTGCTATAGTTGAATAAAGCAAACGGTTAACGAAGGCAGAGCATGTGTGATCGTTAAACCTATCACACACGAGACTGCACATAAAATTGTGTGGAATGTACATACGAAAGGAAAGGTTTGTCTGGAATTCACTTTGTGGGATGTGCAGGCGAATGGAAACGTTTGTGTGGGATGTGCATACGAATGGAAGCATTTGTCTGGGATTCACTCTGTGGGATATACATACGAAGGGAAACGTTTCTCTAGGATTCACCCTGTGGGATGTACTTAATAACGAAAACGATTGTGCATCTATAATTGTATGCGATGACTAGCCCGATCGCACACGAGCTCATTTTTCCTAGCGTGTGTGACCGGAGGGCATATCGACGGTTTTTAGGTCGTGTGGGAAGGACCCCCCCCCCCTATCGCCTACACTAGCAAGGCGATGGCTTAAAATGCCGTCACGGAAAGGTGTTAAAAACCTTTTGTATAACAACTCACTATACCAGTGTCAACATCATCATCATCATGCATGTGATCATCACCTAGGTCAAGTGATTCATTATATTTATGATCATGACAATGTGCAATTTTGTGAATTCTAATAGTTTCTATGATAATGTTGCTTATAGTTCCAACATCACCCTTAGCACGCATAAGATCACGAAGCTCAAATAGACATTCATCAAATTTAGGATCACTAGGCTTCGTCTTATGAAAAACAATGGACTTATGAAGAATTTCATTCAGATTCTTTAATGAGTAGTTTTTATAGCATTTTTCAAGGTCACTCCACATAGTATAAGCACACATAAAGGTTTGCATGCAAGTAAGCACATTTCTAGGTAAGCCTCTCATGATAAGATCAACGGTTCTAAGATTACGAAGCATGTCAATTTTCTCTTCATGAGTGAGTTGCAAAGGACCAATAGGAGGCACATATGGGCTTTGAACATACATCCTTAGGTCACATTCATCAAAGAGAGCAAGCATTTTAGTTTTCCATGTGTTATAGCACTCTCCATCAAGAATGGGCACTCCACGTCTAAGACTCCCCAAAGTAGACTCATCCATCTTCCTCCAAAGGTGATGAAACCAATGGAGACCAAAGCTCTGATACCAATTATAGGATTAAGAAGATGGGTCTAGAGGGGGCTGATTAGACCCTTCACAAGTCAAAGTTGCAGTTTTTAATTTCCCCTAAGTTGTAGTTGGATTTAGCACATGTTAAGGCACATAATGGGCATTCTACACAAGCATGTAAAGAGTATGAGAAGCAGAAAGAGTAAAGCATGCAAGTGCAAGAATCAAAAGGGGACGAGAGTTGGAATTTGCAAACGCAATGGAGACACGGAGATTTTTGGCATGGTTCCGATAGGTGGTGCTATCGTACGTCCACGTTGATGGAGACTTCCACCCACAGAGGGTAATGGTTGCACGAGTCTACAGAGGGCTCCACCCACGAAGGGTCCAAGAAGAAGGAACCTTGTCTATTCCACCAAGTCTTCCGTCCACGAAGGACTAGCCTCACTCGGGTAGATCTTCACAAAGGGCGATCTCCTTGCCCTTACAAACTTCTTGGTTCAACTCCACATCATGTAGAAGGCTCCCAAGCGACACCTAACCAATCTAGGAGACGCCACTCTCCAAAAGTTAATAGATGGTGTGTAGATCATGAACTCCTTGCTCTTGTGCTTCAAATGATAGTGTCCCCAACACTCAACTCTCTCACACAGATTTGGCTATGGTGGAAGAAGGATTTGAGTGGAAAGCAACTTCCAAAAGCTTAAAAATAAAGATTAAAATGATAGGATTGGAATCTCTTGATCTCAACACATGAGCAGGTGGTTCTCCCTTAGAAAATGAATGGTGGAGGTGTAATCACGTTTTGATGGCTCTCTTACCAAGTAAGAGGGGGTGGATGGGTATATATAGCCTCCACGTGAAATCCAACCGTTACACACATTTGACCAAACTCGATGGCACCGATCAGAATTCTCGGTGGCACCGACCTGTGTAAAAATGTGACCGTTAGAGGTCTCGGTGGGACCAAATGAAAACATCTCGGAGCGACCAATGTGCAATGGTAAGGCAAACCTTGCTTCAGTGGCACCAATTGCATCATCTCGGTAAGACCGATATGAAGGAATAAGGCAACAGAAGGTTGGCAATCCATCTTGGTGGCACCGATTGCAAAACTCGGTAAGACCGAAATAACTAGAACAGATGACAGAGAGTTGGCAAGGGCATCTCGGTGAGACCAAGATCCATATCGGTGGATCCGATTTGTTAGGGTTTGGCTGTGGCAGTGTCCAGATGAACTTGGTGGGTCCGGATAGGTAGGATTCGGTGGGACCGAGTTGTCTTGTAGGGTTTTGGACATATTTGGATAGAGAAAGTGGCTAGGGGTTTTGGAGCAATATCACTAAGCACTTGAGCAACCAGATCATCATCAGAACCTCGTCCCTTTTTAATAGTATTGGCTTTCCTATGGACTAAATGTGGTCTTGGATCACTTAACCAAAAATGTAGATTCTTGAGCTTTTGCTAGTCCATGTCATTAGCATTTTGAAGGGGTCCACATCCTCTTGTCCTTGCCATTCCACCATTGTACTTATCTGAAATATTCTAGGTTAAACTATTAGTCCAACAATATGTATGTTGACATTGATTATCAAAACCACCAAGGGAGCAAATGTGCTTTCACCTACCACTACTGCTTCCTGTATACTGCACCCTAAGAAGTAGTACCACTAGGGTGAGCGGTAGTACTGCTCCGGCGGCACTACCTCCTTAGGGTGCTTCGCCCGTGCACTGTATTCTAGAACTACCACCCGGGCGATAGTACTGCTCCTGGAGAGGTAGTACCGCTTATGTGCGGGCTATGGACAGAAACATGGTTGGATTTGTTCCTACTATATATAGGGGGTCTTCTTCCACAAGAAGACTTACCTCTTATTTCCCCAAACTTCATTGTTGTTCAAAGCTCCATTTTCGCCCGATCTCTCTCCCTAGCCAACAAAACTTGTTGATTTTCTAGGGTTTGGTTGAGAGGGCCCCGATCTACACTTCCACCAAGAGATATTTGATTCCCCCACTAATCCCTTACGGATCTTGTTACTCTGGGGTGTTTCAGCACCCTAGACGGAATAGGCCCCCTGGAAGCCACAATCCATTATGGTGAAACTTCATGGTGGTGTTGGGACCCTCCAATTAAGTAGTGGAGATTGCCCCAACCTTGTTCATAAAGATTCGGTCGCCGCCTTCAAGGGCACCACTAGTGGAATCACGGCATCCTGCATTGTGCGAGGGCGTGAGGAGAATACGGTGGCCTAGTGGCTTCTTGGGGAGCATTGTGACTCCACACCGCTCCAACAGAGATGTACCCCCCTCCACAAAGGGAAAGAACTTTGGTAACACATCCTCTTCTTCACCGGCTCCACTTGTGGTTAGCCCTTACCTATACTTTGTGCAAGCTTGTATTGTGTTGTATCCTTTGCTTGCTTTTGTGGTTATGGTTGGCATCATATAGGTTGTTCACCTACTTGCATATCTAGACAAACTACTTGCTATTTAACCTAATTTGCTAAGAAAAGCTAAAAATTGGTAGTTGCATATTCACCCCCCCCCCCTCTAGTCAACCCTATCGATTCTTTCACTCTCCCTCTCTCCCTATTTTCTTTTTATTAAACAGAAAACTTGGGGAAAAAGAACGAGAGGTGTAGAGAGGGAAATTAGTAAGTTAAGATACTTCTCTGGATACATTGAAATTTGGGGAATTTAATAAAAAATGGTTTGGAGATTTTTAGAGAAAATAAAATTCAAACAATTTGAATTTAATTCAGTGTGTTTGAATTTTGAAACTCATTCAAATGAACTTCAAATGGGCTGAAACTTGAGGAGGTGGCCATACACATTAAATGTGAATTATGGGCAAATATGCAACATTTATAGTCGAAGTAAAATATAACTCAAATTTAGAAAAAAAGATTTTGTGAAGTTTGGCAATTGAGGCTTGAAAAAATTGGATAGTTGTGCAATGTCTTGGTCAAAGTTGACAAGGTTTGATGTTTGGTTTGATACAAGAGGTCACATGACCAAAAGAAAAACAAAAATATACGATTGCATAGACACCCATAACATAAATATAAATTACAGATATATCCTTAGCCAAATATTAAGTTTGGGTTGTACATAGCAGCAACAACATAGGACGACAAAAAATAAACCTTTGCATTTATCACAGCTGGTTATTTTGGAATGGGCTTACAAAGCCCAATCCCAAAATCCAAGTCTGAGCCTCGCTCGATCCGAATTATTGCTATACTTAAAAAATCCCAAATATGAACACCATGATTCTCCCTATTATTATTGCTATATGTATTTTTGCAAAAAAAAACTTTTTTAAGTAATCCGGGCTTTTTTCGAGCTTTTGGGATGATCCTTTGTACATAAATCTAGGACCCAAACCCAGTCCGACCGTTAGGCTTCGAGTTCGGACCACCCATCGGGTCGGTTATCCATGCCTACATTTAGCAAAAACTCATACTTAAGGGACCGTTCGGAAGCTCTCCAGCTTCTTAAAATCCACATCTTCAGCTCCGTGCGCTCGCTTCCACCTTCTCGGTGGAGCTGAGAGCGTTTGGGGCGTTGGGTCAACTCCTCTCATGGTCTGCCAGCAGGGAGGCACGTCAAGGGTGACTGAAGGCAGCGAGGCAAGAGAGGGAGGCTACACAGAGTAGGGAGACAGGTCGCGGGTAACGTATGGCTGCCGACGGCGACCAACGGAGGGAGTGACGACAGCAGATGCGAGAGATGACTGCGCATCGATGGCCCGACGGCGACGGTAGGGCGGCAATGGATGGAGTCCCGCGAGGCTTTGCGGATATGCGGGTGGAGGTGCGACGCCGGCCGGCGACAGGGTGGCGGCTCGAGGGTTGCGATAGGGTGGCCACCCATGGCGTCGTTCTTGTGTGCTGCGAAACGGTTTGCTGCTCCCAGACGGCATTGCGGAAGGGCATTGGGATGTAATAAAAAAATAATGTTTGCTCCTAGTTTTCCCGAAGCTGGGCTTCGATACCTCCATGAAATTGCATTGTGGAAGGAATTGCTCCGCGGAGCGAGCTCCGTGGAGTTGCGGCATTTGGGCCAGCTCACAGCCCGCTTCCAAAGAAGCGCAGAGCCGGAGAGCTTCCGAATAGGCCGTTATTGAATGTGGATTGCTCACATCGATGTTTTTGTTACATAGGTGCATGTCTCTTCTATTGCGGTTGTACGACACAAGTTTGTCCGCTACAACTTTGTAATATGACCTTTGGTTTTTCCCCTGTACTTTCTCACTTTGCCAACTGAATATAGCTATTGCTAATTATCTCGTGGTGGAACTTGCCCACCCGGGTTCAAGTCCTATACTTGGCATGGGATGTCACATTTTCCTGGATTTATGTCAGGCTCATCGGCGCTATTTGTTCAATGGTATGACATGTTTGTCAGGTACGAGGTGTCTGCGGCGACATCATCAATCTCCAGATTTTTCAGATCAATCTCTCGGAGTTATGAATACGGATAGGATGTACGTGTGTAGTGGTGAAGATAAGCCTAAAGCAAGTAGGGCTATAGCGTTAGGCCAAGTAACCACAGCCCTTGAAATTTCTTCTTACAAAGTACAAAAAAGTAGCAGAGTGCATCACTCAAGGTATTTAGCCATAGAGGTAGCATGCGCGTGGATAGCGGTGAAGATAGGTCTAGAGCAGCTAAGGGTATAGCGCTAGGCCTAGTAACAACAAATTCTGCAATTTCTTCTTATACAAAGTGCAAAAATAACAGCCAAGGAACTTGGCCAAAGGCGTAATCCTATGCTAGCTCCGTCTCTGTGTGTGTTCATACAGGTGAGTATTTGTGTACGCGACAGTTTGCGTATCTATTGTGTTTCTCAAAACAAAATGAAGAAACCCACCTTACCTAACTGGGTTGGAAGCTTGGGCCACGTTATAACTTTTGATGGTATTTGGGCCAGCAAAGTCATGACTATAAGCAAGTTTAGCCAAATTGACATAGAAAACAAACTGAATAGCAATCAAACAAATCCTGTATGCACAAATGAAACAAGAGTTTCTCTCCATGTTTTACCAAATGTAGTCTTTAGGTTTTTGCCCAAAAAGGTTTGTTTACCTCAGCCATGCTTCAACTCGTCCAAGCCCCATTAATTTCGGGCTTGTTTTAGTGTGAACTATTACCGCTGCTTATTGGTAATAATTCAAAGATCTGATTGAAGAAGATGTTGTTCCTACTAAATCATACTCCCTACGTTTCTAAATATAAGTTTTTGAAGAAATTTCACCATGGACTACGTATGGAGCAAAATGGGTGAATTATACTCTAAAACGCATCTATATACATTCGTATGTGGTTCATAGTGGAATGTATGCAAAGACTTATACTTTCTCCGTTCTTAAATGTAAGTCTTTGTAGAAATTTCACTATGAACTACATACGGAGCAAAATGAATGAATCTACACTCAAAATGCACCTATATACATCCATATGTGCTTCATAGAAATCCCTACAAAGACTTATATTTAGAAACGGAGAGAGTATTTAGGAACGGAGGGAGTATATTAGAGTATATTAAGCAGAGATATAAATGTTCAGTGTGAGCGTCTGCTTATTTTGGACATCACCATTTAATTTCGAGGGTGACACTGTCAGCTGCCAGAGATCCCCAAGCAGTTCATCATATACACCGGCGTTCAGGCCAAGCTGAGAGGGGAGTCCAAATTATGCTGTCTGATTTCTGCTCCTAATTAATGATTTTATTTGGGGAAACGAAGTCCATGTCAGGCGCAAAATTGTACCCCGCGATGGCAGATGGATACATGAGAACGGCACCTGTACCAATACTCCGCCGCTCGCGTTAATTCAGGTTGTGATACCGATCCTGAAGGACGGCAAAGCCACTTGGAACATGTAGCGCTCTAATCAAATCCTAATACGTCCTCTAGTACTGTATAGCTGATTTAATCATGTACTCCCAACGGTATTCTCATGTGCTACTAATGATACAAGAGATATTTAGATGTTTGTGGGGATATTAATAAGAACCACAAATATTGTATGCCCACATAATCAACCATCTTCCATAGTCCAAATTAACACCCCGTTCAGAGCAACTCCGATGTGGCGACCTATTTCATCCGTGTGCGTCCGTTTGGATAGGCCTAGACAGAAAAGTCGGCCCAACGCGTCGACCCAAACGGATGCGCGTCTGCTTTTCGTCCGCTTGCCGACCCATTGCCGGCCCAATTTTGAGCCTCATTTGCGTCGGCGCGGACAAAAAACGGATGCGCGCGGCGCCCGCCTACTCCTCCCACTGGGCGGTAGTCGGTGACACATTGGCCATCATCTCCCATTCCAACCGCAAACCCTCGCCTGCCTCCTTCGTCGCCGATGTCGCCGCCCATTTTTCTGGTGCCTCTGCCAGCTGTCGGTGTTGCAACATCCCCCTCCCCCCCTACAACGCCGCCACCTCCCACGTCGCCGCCGGGGATCCGAAAGCTTCCCACCCCCACTGCCCGACACAGCCGCGACCAAGAAGCCGCCTCGCCGCCCCGCCAGCTCCTTCGTCCTGACACCGGCACGCTCGTCAGACGCCGCTAAGGCAGCCAGGTGGTCCCAGGACGGCACGACTCCCTTCGCCGGCCGGCTCCTTCGTCGACGCCCGCAAACTGTTTGATAGTTTGCCAAGGTACAAAATGGACTCCGCCGACGAGTTTTTTTTTTCACAATTTCCTTTGCGACTCCGACGATTCCTCGTCCGATGAGGAGAAGGAGATCTTGGCCGCCGTGTTGGTCCATCACCACCTCAATAGCCAGTGGCCGTTGTTCCGTGGCTCCATTCCGGAGCACATTCCGGCGTTGAATCGCAACCGAGAGAGCGGACATTTTCTTCTTTGGAAGGACTACGTTGATACAACGAACTCGTTGTTCAAACATCAGAAAAATTTGCTGCCGTTTCCGTATGAATAGGCATCTTTTCAACCATATTAGAGAGGGGGTGGTCGGCTATGATGATTATTTGAGTGCAAAGGATGCCCTTGGAAAGATTGGCTTCTCCTCTTATCAAAAATGTACTGCAGCCATCCAGATGCTTGCATACGGATTGCCCGGTGATTTCATTGCCGATTACGTCCGTATGAGCGAGTCTACATGCCTAGACTCCATGTACAAGTTCTGCCCAAGGCTGTGATTGCTGTGTTTGGCCCTGGGTACTTGAGAGAGGCGACTTCTTAAGATACAGCCTGCTTGTTGGCCATGAATGCCAGCAGGGGCTTCCTAGGGATGCTTGGCAGCATAGACTGCATGCACTAGGAGTGGAAGAATTGTCCTTCTGCTTGAAAAGGGCAATATAAGGGCCATGTCAGGGCTTGCACTGTCATACTTGAGGTCATGGCATCTCAAGATCTCTGGATCTAGCACTCTTTTTTCGGCATGACCGGATCACACAATAATATCAACGTGCTTCAACGCTCGCCGGGGTTTGCAAGGTTTGCCGAATGCAATAGCCCACCGGTGAATGTTACCATCTACAGCCACAACTACGACAAAGGATACTACCTAGGTGACGGTATCTATCCTCAGTGGTCCACTATTGTGAAGACAATCCCCAACCCTGTTGGAGAGAAGAGGAAAGATTCGCCTTAGAGCAAGCGAGTGCTAGGAAGGACGTCGAGCGTGCCTTTGGTGTTTTGCAATCTCGATGGGGCACCGTTCGGTATCCTGCTAGGACTTGGAGCACGAAGAAGTTGTAGAAGGTGACAACTGCTTGTGTCCTCATGCAGAATATGATCGTAAAAAATGAGCGTCCGGAACGTATCTACGATAAAGGGTTTTAGTTTCAAGGTGAAAATGTTGTGCCTTAGCATGGAGGAGCGGCAATGTTTGAACAGTTCATCCAATTTCATCATGAAATGCGTGATTGGAAAACTCACGTGCAGCTGCAAAATGATTTGGTCGAGCATATGTGGGCTCATGTTGTCAATCAATACATGTATCCTTTTTATTTGGCTTGTAAAACTATGTGAGAACAATTTAATTTATATTCGGGCTTGTAAAACTATACTTTATATTTGGGATTTTTTTTTTGATTTGGTCGAGCATATGTGGGCTCATGTTGTCATCCAATTTAATTTATACATCCATTTTCTCCCGCCATTTTATTTCCCGCCATTCTCTCCCTCCATTTTCTTTCCCGCCATTCTCTCCCGCCATCTTCTTTCCCGCCATCTTCTTTCTCGCCATCTTCACTTCTCGACTTATAAAATGAGCCTCATGGTGTCCACGATCGTAGATAACATCGTCTGACACCGTCTGTGGCTCATGCGTCGGTGCTGCTGGTGGAGTGTGAAACACTGTTTGAAAGAAATCATAAGTGTTTGCAGCTTCGTCATCATCATTGGAGAGTGTTTCACACTTATGACTTCTCTCACACGGTGTTTCACACTTCACATGAAGGCATCATCGTCATCCTCTGTTGATGCAACACTTCTTAGTGTGGCGGGAGAGAATGGCGGCAAAGAAAATGGAGGGAAAAAGATTGCGGGAAAGTATTTTTTTTTCATGTATAAAACGGCAATGGTTGTACAGGATTTACAAGACACTTTTAAATATAAACTCCTATGAAGATCAAAACAAGTTTTCTAGTAGAATAAAAGAAATAAAATACAAAAAAATACTACAAATAAAATAGCTACTGATAACTAAACAGAAACAAAAAGAATATGTCAAAAAACTAAAGAATTTTTTTTAAAGCAATTAAAATTAAAAGAAATAGCATAAAACCTAACAAACACTAAAACAGAACTGTTTTCATAAAAACCTAATTTTAAATAACTATAAAATTCACCAATTAATTACTACTGATAAAAAAATTCACAAAGAACCAGTAGGAAAAAGAATCATCTTAAAAAAATACTCCTAGCTCAAATTATAGGCAATCTAGTTATTTGAGAAAATTCATGAAAAAATCAAATTCAAACTTTCAAATCTAGTCAAACTTGATATCTAAAGAAACTTCATAAAATTTCTAATCTAATGCAAAAAGAATGAAATTAAAATACTAAAAATCCTATTTGATATGAATTTTCTAAAACAGTAGAGCAGGTGTTGGCCGAAGAGGGGCTCTTTAGCCAACTGTTGGCCGAACAATACTTTTTGACCAATTTTTCGATAAAGAGTGAATTTTATTAGCTCATAAAGAAGCATCAAGAAGATACAAACCAAAAGAGCACACACCCAGCCTCTGCATAGCTAAGATGCACACAGCCAACACAAACGCACACACACAAAAAACACAGCAACAAATAGCAAAGTCATATAAGACCAAATCTATACGTAGCCGAGGAAAAAAGAAAAACCAAAGTGATCAGAGCCACGATCGGCAAACTACAGTAAACACCATATCCGCACCAATTATCTAATGACACCACACAGACAACGAGGTTCTTCACCAGCAACGCCTTCAAGAAGAGAGCGACACTCAAGCGTCGCCGTTACCGGATTCAACCACCAAGGACAGAATCTAGGTTTTCACCTTGAAGAATCAGTCAGAGCATATCCGGGACAATGCCTTCAACAAGGTAACGACGTAAAAAAACATCGTCATTGCCAGACATAACCAGTTCGGTTCAGACCTAGGCTTTCACCTCGGACCTCGCGATCGGGTGCTCGAGTAGCACCACCATCGAAGTCATGCAAGTGTTGTCGCCGCCACTTTTCCACGATCCAAGCAGTTACATGCGATGTGACCGCCGCCACTGCACAACCATTCCTTTGCGTCAAGTGGTCGCTCATAATTTGCATCCAACTGCCGAAGTCAACCACCGGATCCTGAGATGGACCGAAGAATGACCATCGCTGTTGTGGAGACGTAGAAGGTCACTGCAGCACAGTGTGCAGTCATCCTCACTCGGTCGACCGAATCTGAATCACCACCACCAAGCCGTGGATCATAGCGCCGCGGGTGGTCACCACCAGATCCATGGTTGCCGGCCGCGAACCTTCATGGGATCGCGAGGTCTTGTAACCATGCCCGTGTAAGATGTAATCGTAGATGACAATGCATCCGTACGCGAGCCATGGCGCCAATTGTAGCAAGGAGTCACCGCACTTCAGGATCAAGTGCGCCGCCAAGAGCCCACAAGGGCCATCAGACGGCTCCATGCACGAAGATCCAAGAGATGCCCGGTGAGCCACCGTGCATCCATGTAAGCATGCATCATATACCTTCGTACGTGCTTGATACATGCAAATGAGATGCCTTTCAGCCACGATCTGGAGTCCCTACGCCGTCAGCCAGAGGAGGAGACACCGCACGAGAAGCTGCGAGCCTGCGACTTGAAGCCGCTGATCGAGCACTTGATCCAGAGGGAAGACCCTGACAAGATCACAGGCCACCGTGCAGCTCATACCCCGGGCGACGCCGGCCCACCGCGCAGCACATCTGCCACATACGCATCCCTCTACACCGCCGCCGCTGCACGTAGAATGAGTCCTCGCCGTCGCCATCGGCCGCAGGGACTTTGCCCGGCGACGTCCTCCAACGACGGCGAGGGGAGCAGACTTAGATCCTGCCGGTGGAGGGCGGAGGAGATGGCTGTCGCCCGTGTCGCCCGGAGACGACGCGGGGGTCGATCCGTTTTTTCAGGAGTTGGATTCGTCAGTACTTTTTGACCAACGGTTGGCCGAAAAGTCCCTCTTCGACCAACAGGAGGCCGACGGGGTGATACTTTTGATTTTTCTCCATTAGGGTGTATAATTTCTGAATTTGCTATAAAAATCATCATAGTTTCAAAAAAATCTATATTTGGTTGTGAAAACTATGCTTCCTTGTGAAACTATATATTTGCTTATGAAATATGCAAAGTGTTCATTGAAAATGAAGGCCAGCCGGCCACGCTCGCAAATATGGGTCAGCGTATTGGGCCACTGCCGACCCATATCAAAAAAGAGGGTGGACGCCGAGCGGACGGCTGACCCAAACGGATAAAATGCGGACAAATACGTCGTTCGTTGGGTCGGCGCGTTGGAGTTGCTCTCAGCGATTTCATTGTATGCATTGAGGTAGTCGACGTACATTCCAGAACCAGAATACCTCCAACTCCGATCATCTATCCCACGCATATAGTTTCAGTAGGGATCGAACCACCCATCACGCACGATCTGGCATGCACATATGCACGGTATGATCAACCGGCAACTAAATAAAGATCCCTTGAAGCTAGGCTGGGATCGATAACGCGCACATGCATGATGTGGTTGGATGAACGGCTATCTAAAATTGCATTTTCCCGCCAATTGTTAATATTGTACTCTACACCAGATCTGTATATGTGTGCGTGTATACAAAAGCGAAATGCTAGGATCCTATAATATGCCAAAGCGTGACGCCGATAGCGCGATGTGCCGCCTAAAGCTAACCATGCATCGCCGTGTCCTCTGGTGTCGCCGTCCTGCTGCACTAGCTAGCTACTCAAACTAAAACTCAAACTCACTGCTGATTACAGATCGAGAAGGACGCAGGGCACAATGCAAGTGGCCGGTAGACCATCCTGCTGCACTAGTTACTCGTTGCCTCTGGTGCCAATTCCATCGTCCACGGCGCAATGAAGATATATTTAGTGGCCTGCCGTTTCAGGAAGCAGACGCCGCAACCCATTTTTATGTGCGTTCGGCCGATCGAGCTGAGCTAGACGCTAGACGATGGAACCCAACCGGCCGGATGGGCATGGCAGTACTGCCCGCCCGACGGATCGATCGATCGGTTGCCCTGGTCCCAGGCCTGGGCTACTAGATCGCGGATTGAACTGATTAAAACTAAGCAGCTAATGATCGGAAAACTCTTCATGGTTGGATGGAATGGATCGGAACTTGCATGGAACGAGCAGATCCGGAACGGGACCGGTGGATGCTCGAGGACCCCGCCCCGGCCGGGCGATCGATGGCCACTTTGGTCCCTCTGTATCTCGCTCGCGTGACGCACCCACGTCCACACAAGGAAGGAAGGTGCAGGAGTACGTGTGTGTGTGTATATATGCTGCATTGCTGCTGCTGTTGCGGGGATCTTGTCCAAGTTGCGGCAAGGGGTGGGGTGCGGTGCGGTGGGGTTGTTGACAGATCATCGTCGATTCATTCCATCGGGTCGCACGTCCATGGGTGAGCTTGAGCTTGAGCGTGAGTGAGCTCCAACCCGCTTCGCCATGCATGCATGCAGGCATGCAGCTCGCGATGGCACCCTCTCGTTGCACTTGTCGACCTACAGGGGCGTACACGTGCGTGCGCATACAACAACGTGCTGGCCGAACCCAAGCTGATTAGACTGGGCGTTTGCTGGCTGGTGTTTTCAGTTTCTTTTTTCTTTTTTTCCAGGAGTCTTTCCGTTATTTTGAGTTAAACAATGTGTCTAGCTTGCAAAACGTGATTCTTAACATTTTTTACTTGGTAATTAATTAAGCACACTTTGCACCATGCAAGTTTACTCAAAATACGAAAATAGCATCTAACTGCTGCTGAAATGAGTAGATTATTTTGTGTTTCACGGTCAACCAACGGGCAAACTAGACATTATCAATCATTGTATAATACTCCCTCCGTTCCATATTGTGGTGCGTATATATTTTTTGAAAGTCAAATTTTACAAATTTTGATCAAGTTTACATACAAAACTGTCTATATCTACAATAAAAAATATATGAAGTATGAAGCTACATCTTATGATGCATTCAATGATATATGTTTGGCATTCTAGACGTTAATGTTTTTCTACGCAAACTTGATCAAAGTTTGTGAGGTTTAATTTTTTTTTTTAAATCTATATGCACTAAGTTATGAAGCGGATGGAGTAGCGTTATTGATATGGAAACACGAGGGTTTGAACAGAATATGTGTTGCGTTTGTACCTTTTCGATCATTGGATAAGACAAAGTGCATATAAACCTTCCTCCGTCCCAAAATAACTGTCTCAATTTTATACTAGCTCTAGTTCAAATTTATACTAAGTTTAAGATATTTATTTTAGGACAGAGGGAGTATATACTAGCAGTGAAAAAACAGTTCTTTCCTGTCCACATCAACAGTTTTGGGTCTTTTCCCGTACGTCAACAACAAAGATCAAGTCCCCGTCAACCAAAATAAACAATGCTCCTACTCCTACATGCAGCACCGTAAAAACTCCACGGGCCGGAGAGAAGTTAAAACTACTCCTATATAAAGAGTTGGACATACGTTATAGGTTCGCGTGCAATCACTGCCACACGTGTGTGCCTGGTGGTGGGTTGTGCATCACCTCAGCTCAAGGAAGGGGGAAAAAAACAAGTGGCACTATGAAACGTACCTGTAGTTTCACTCAACGTCGCACGTCACGTACGTGCCCATCGACACATTTATTCTGTGCATGACAACTCCCCATTCTCCCTCGTCACCATCTCGTCACCACGCTCGTCATGCATGCTGTCGGTCCCGGCTCGCCAGGGACGCGCCCGGAAGCAGGATTTTTGCACTTCATTGCACCCGCTATTTTTCTCAATTTTAAATGGTGCAAAGTTTGACTAAGCTTGTAAAAAAATTATCATCGACTACAATACTAAATATATGTTAAAAAAACTACAATACTAAATAGAGGTAATATGAGAATATGTTCTATTGTACGTTTAGTGTTACTATTTATTTTTTTGAGTCGATTTATGTATCCATACCTCTTCTATTTTTTAACTTGTTCAGACATTGCATGGCTTGACTGGAGGCAAAATTTATACGAAGTCTTATTTTCGGAGACGGCGAGAGTAGGTCAAAAGAAAAGTTAAACACACTGTTCCAGAGATCATTTCCTGGTGGATCGATACAGGGCAACCAGCTGAAAACAGTAATCACTGAACCGATGGAATATATAGTATAGGGCACGCATGATGGGTGCATGCGAACAGACTGGCACTCGATCGATCGCAGAATAATATGTATGGGTGGTGCATGCAAACTGCAGTGCATGGCCTGCCCGTGCCCGGGATCTGCGTGTCTCGTGTGGAGGGGGCTCCCGTGTCCACCTGAGTGCGGTGGATCATGAGACTGTCGTCGCCTTGTTTTCCATCTCGTCTCGGCCCGGTGGAATTTTAGTCCACCGACTGATGAGATTGTCGTCTGATCCAACGATACGTCGGGACGGGTCTCCCTTTTTGTTGTAGTACGTGCCAAAGCAAAAGATCAATGGTCCTCCTTTCCTCTCTCTGTAGTAAACAGGATCGTGGCGCTTTATTTCAGGCGCCTGTTACGACAGAGGTTCCACGGCTCGAAACCAGGTGACACTCTAGCGTTTTGACGTGGCCGACTAATACAGCGAGTCCCATCCGACACACTCATACACATGGACACGTAGCTCTAAGATACGGACATCTCACGCACGCACGCATGTTGTTACAGGCCGCAGGACGGGGAGTGATTTGTTGTCGTGCAGGACAGCACAGCTTCTCGACCGTCTCCTTTCGTTTCATGCTCATGCTTATTAGTGCGTGCGTGCGTGCACGTAGTACATACATATGGCGAGGTCGCTGTTTGACGTGACATGGATTTCCCTTCCCACCATCGAACTGCACGTCGATTAAACGTCTATTCCGCTGCTTCCAGAGGGTACAGTGACTGATCGAGACATATGGGCTCGAATGGCGTATGGCATGCACGGCGAGATTTGCTTGCAGGTGATATCATCGTCCTAGAAAAAGATGTTTTTTTTTGGCAATCATAGTTGCCCTATTTAGATTTTTTACTCAGGAAAATTTAAGTAATCAAATGATTGTTCCTTTGAAAAATACTCCCTCCGTTCTAAAATAATAAGTGTATCAATTTTGTACTAACTCTAGTACAAAATTGTATTAAGATTAAGACACTTATATTGAGACGGAGGGAGCCTTTGTGTCCAGCATTTTATGTGTCGTGTGTCTTGAGGGATACTTACGTGCTACCGGCAGCTGCTCCCTGCAAACTTAAGTTGCAGATTCTATCATGATAGTACCAGCTGTTTGCGGCTGCCACCCGCGTCACGGTGGGCAATGGACGAACGGTAAAATTTTGGAATTTTTCTTGGCTACAGGGCTTGAGACAACGTGACATCACGCCTCGCATCTTTGATCTCTCTTGAAAGAAAAACTGTTCCGTCCAGCAAGCTCTACACAACAATATGTAGATCTCTAACATCGACATTTCCAATGGCCTTTCCCTTGGTCACGTCAAACAGCTTGCAAATCTTTGGGGAAGCTGAATTCTGTCACCCTAAAAGAGGGGATGGAGGATTCAGTTGTATGAAAGTTACCTAAAGATGGCATGTACTCTGCCTCTTCGGCATACAAGGCCCAATTTGAAGGACTTACTACTTCGTATCTGGTGCAATTGGTCTGGAAGATGTGGGCTCCCCTGCGGTGTAAATTTTTTGCTTGGCTTGTTCTACAAAATAGGATCTGGACGTCTGATCGCTTAATTAGGCGGGGTTGGCCCAATTGTGGTGTATGCCTCTATGGAAGCAATGTCAGGAATTTGCGGCTCATCACCTCTTTCAAAGCCGATTCACTCTTCGGGTGTGGAATGATATTGTTCCGTGGCTAGGATTGCACCACGTCAACACGACCACCTGGGCAACGAGGGTCTTGGGGAGAGATTGATGGACCAACAACATACACACTCGGGTTAGATCTCCCAAGGCGCTGGCCTCTCTGATGATGCTCATCTCATGGGAGATTTGGACCGAACGCGATGCTCGAGTCTTCCGTAACACGGCCGTCCCTTCGATGGTTCTCATCTCCAAGATTAAAGACGAGGCGTCTCTTTGGGCTTTGGCCGGTGCGAAGCAGTTGGGTGTTGTAATGCCGCGAGAGTAGTTCTTTCTTTATTATCGCCGCTTTGCGGCTTTGTTCTAAAACTTCTTCCTTATTCAATGAAATGACAAATCTTTTACCTTGTTTAGAAAAAGAAGTTTGTCTCAAGTTTATCTCTTAAATGGATGTATCTAGCACTAATATGTTGTTAGATACATTTGTTTGAGGGAGAAGCTTTTCGGAAATAGCCCAAATCACAAGTCTGGACTACGGCCAAGGCAAGTCGGTACTACTGCCGGAGCGAAATCAACTGCGTAGTGGTTTGCTGCAGAGTCCATGTGCGCTTGGCCGGCACCAAGACGGGGGATTCTGCAGTGCTACTGCTCGCACTCACTCGCCTGGCGACTGTAGCACTGGCCGAGAAGCCGGCCGGCCGGACTCGCATGATCCAACAGCAAGGGGACAAGAGTACCTGATGATTACCCCGTCCGCGCGCGATCGAGCACGCACGCACGCACGCATGCAGCTGCACTGTTTCGCGGGATGCTACCTCTGTGGTTTGACTTCTGGCAAGCTCGCGGGAACAGAGGATTCGATCGGGAGCAAGTAGCGATGGAGACTAGCATGCCGAATTTAAAACAACCAAGATCGATCGAATCGACTGGGAGCTTTCTTCTCCCTCTTTCACTGTCTCGTTTCATCTCTCTGACTGACCTTGTAGAGACCGATCGATCGATCGATGTGACCTGACCTTGTTTTTTCTACATATCCTCTTCCCGCCGGAGGTGATAGACGTTGCTCCGTGCACTCGATCAGCCGCGCTGCTGCCCCAGCCCATCATTTATGATCATAACCTGCTCCAAAAAACCATGCCCTACGTTTACGTGCAGAACTCCTTTCTGCTCCACTCGCCTCTAATCTTTAACACCAGCTGTTGTTATGCCTCTTTGAACAATTGTTCGGGTTAAAGATTAACTTTCATAAGAGCGAGTTGTTCTGTTTTGGTAGAGCCAAAGACGAACAGGAGTCTTATAGGCAATTGTTCGGGTGCGAGTTGGGGAGTTTGCCCTTCTCCTGTTGTTGCCGGCTCTCTCTCACGCTTGACTGGAGTTAGACGAAGCAACTTTTCTAGAGACCAACGCCCCGGCGTTCAACGCCCCGGCGCTTTTCTTTTCTTCTCACAACACCGGCTCGCCACGCCCAAACTAGCAGCAGTACAGAAAGTTTATAACCCAAACGCACTGATGCACGGGGCCTTGCTCACCCTCCTACACAGCCGCGTCCACGATTTGCATGCAACGGCACAATGCACTCCTACGCGACTGGGGCGGCTGGACTCCGCATGCAGCCCACGACGCGCTCACCGCGGCTGCTCGCAACAGCTCGCTAACCACCTACCTAGCTAGCTCATGCGGCTGACCACTACGCCACATACACATGCAACCGCTACAGGTAGACACACTACACACGCATGCCACGCTGCTGCGTCCCACACGTCCCGCCCGTCCCGCGCGTCACCGACACGCCCGACGAACCCGACGAGCCCGACGCTACCAGTGCGTCCCGCCCGTCCCGCGCGCACCCGACGCGCCCGACGAGCCCGACAACACACGCCGTGGCTTATTCCAACACACACCCCCTAAGCCACGGCCTAGAGGAGTCCGTCGTCGTCGACGTTGGCACCGGCCAAGAGAGCCTGCTCCGCCGCCGGTCCTTTCCGCAGCTGCGGGCACTCGCGCCGGAAATGCCCGTGCTCCCCGCACTTGTAGCAGCGCCTGCGCCTGTTGCCGCCGCTCCCCGACGCCACGCTGCGCCCGTCGTCGTCGTCCCGAGCACCGCCGTGTCGACGCTCCCGTGTTGCCCACTGCGCCGCCGTCATGAGCAGCTGCTCACCCCCGCGCTCGCCGCCGTCTTGTCCACGGCGCCGAACCCGCTCGTCGAACGCACGCAGCCGCCCGAGCGCTTCGTCGAACGCCATCGTCGTCACATCGTGGAACTGCTCGATGCCGGCGACGACGGGGAAGAGGCGATCCGGCACCGTATCCAGCAACTTCTTGACAAGTGTTGCGTCGCCCAGCGTCTCCCCGGGGTTGGCATACCTCGCCGCCATCGCCGTGAGCCTCCCGCCGTACACGTCGAGCTCCTCGCCGTCCGCCATTTTCATCCGGTCGAATTCGCCGCGCAGCGTCCCCAGCCTCGCCGCGCGGACCCGATCGGCGCCGACGAACCTCACCTTCAGGGAGTCCCATACCTCCCTGGCGGTGAGCTTCGTCGACACCTGCAGCAGCACATCCTCCGGCAACGCCCCGAGAAGCAACGCACGCGCCATCTTGTCCTTCCGCGCGTTCACCGCCGCGTCGCCCGGCGCCACCGCCTCCCATATGGTGTGGATGTCGAGGATCGCCTGCGCCTTGATGGCCCAGACCGTGTAGTTGTTCGCGGTCAGCATCGGCATCGCCATCGTCGCCGGTCCGCCCGCGCCACCGCCGTGTGGGACGAGCGCCATGGTCGCCGGTGATCGCCCGAACCGAAGCTCTGATACCAACTGTTGTTGCCGGCTCTCTCTCACGCTCGACTGGAGGTAGACGAAGCAACTTTTCTAGAGACCAACGCCCCGGCGTTCAACGCCCCGGCGCTTTTCTTTTTTTCTCACAACACCGGCTCGCCACGCCCAAACTAGCAGCAGTACAGGGAGTTTATAACCCAAACGCACTCACGCACGGGGCCTTGCTCACCCTCCTACACAGCCGCGTCCACGATCTGCATGCAAAGGCACAACGCACTCCTACGCGACGGGGGCGGCTGGACTCCGCATGCAGCCCACGACGCGCTCACCGCGGCTGCTCGCAACAGCTCGCTAACCACCGACCTAGCTAGCTCATGCGGCTGACCACTACGCCACATACACATGCAACCGCTACAGGTAGAGACACTACACACGCGCGCCATGCTGCTGCGTCCCACACGTCCCGCCCGTCCCGCGCGTCACCGACACGCCCGACGAACCCGACGAGCCCGACGCTACCAGTGCGTCCCGCCCATCCCGCGCGCACCCGGCGCGCCCGACGAGCCCGACAACACACGTCGTGGCTTATTCCAACACACACCCCCTAAGCCACGGCCTAGAGGAGTCCGTCGTCGTCGACGTTGGCACCGGCCAAGAGAGCCTGCTCCGCCAGCGGTCCTTTCCGCAGCTGCGGGCACTCGCGCCGGAAATGCCCGTGCTCCCCGCACTTGTAGCAGCGCCTGCGCCTGTTGTCGCCGCTCCCCGACGCCACGCTGCGCCCATCGTCGTCGTGCCGAGCACCGCCGTGTCGACGCTCCCGTGTTGCCCACTGCGCCGCCGTCATGAGCAGCTGCTCACCCCCGCGCTCGCCGCCGTCTTGTCCACGGCGCCGAACCCGCTCGTCGAACGCACGCAGCCGCCCGAGCGCTTCGTCGAACGCCATCGTCGTCACATCGTGGAACTGCTCGATGCCGGCGACGACGGGGAAGAGGCGATCCGGCACCGTATCCAGCAACTTCTTGACAAGTGCTGCGTCGCCCAGCGTCTCCCCGGGGTTGGCATACCTCGCCGCCATCGCCGTGAGCCTCCCGCCGTACACGTCGAGCTCCTCACCGTCCGCCATTTTCATCCGGTCGAATTCGCCGTGCAGCGTCCCCAGCCTCACCGCGGACCCGATCGGCGCCGACGAACCTCACCTTCAGGGAGTCCCATACCTCCCTGGCGGTGAGCTTCGTCGACACCTGCAGCAACACATCCTCCGGCAACGCCCCGAGAAGCAACGCACGCGCCATCTTGTCCTTCCGCGCGTTCACCGCCACGTCGCCCGGCGCCACCGCCTCCCATACGGTGTGGACGTCGAGGATCGCCTGCGCCTTGATGGCCCAGACCGTGTAGTTGTCCGCGATCAGCATCGGCATCGCCATCGTCGCCGATCCGCCCGCGCCACCGCCCTGTGGGACGAGCGCCATGGTCGCCGGTGATCGCCCGAACCGAAGCTCTGATACCAACTGTTGTTGCCTGCTCTCTTTCACGCTCGACTGGAGGTAGACGAAGCAACTTTTCTAGAGACCAACGCCCCGGCGTTCAACGCCCCGGCGCTTTTCTTTTCTTCTCACAACACCGGCTCGCCACGCCCAAACTAGCAGCAGTACAGGGAGTTTATAACCCAGACGCACTCACGCACAGGGCCTTGCTCACCCTCCTACACAGCCGCGTCCACGATCTGCATGCAACGGCACAACGCACTCCTACGCGACTGGGGCGGCTGGACTCCGCATGCAGCCCATGACGCGCTCACCGCGGCTGCTCGCAACAGCTCGCTAACCACCTACCTAGCTAGCTCATGCGGCTGACCACTACGCCACATACACATGCAACCGCTACAGGTAGACACACTACACACGCACGCCACGCTGCTGCGTCCCACACGTCCCGCCCGTCCCGCGCGTCACCGACACGCCCGACGAACCCGACGAGCCCGACGCTACCAGTGCGTCCCGCCCGTCCCGTGCGCACCCGACGCGCCCGACGAGCCCGACAACACACGCCGTGGCTTATTCCAACATCTCCTACCTTGTATTTCGATACACCATCGTAGGCTGACAAATAGAGAGTGGAAGTGTATCGAAGACCGATTTGAGAGGAAACTGAGTTCCTCGAAGGGTAAGCTCATGTCATACGGAGGCCGGTTAATCTTGGTAAATTCGGTGCTCACGAGTATGCCTATGTTCCTCTTATCGTTCTTTGAGGTCCTAGTTGGTGTTAGGAAAAGACTGGACTTCTATCGATCACGCTTCTTTTGGCAGGGTGATGAACTTAAAAGAAAATACCAGCTTGCTAAATGGGATATTATCTGTCGACCCAAAGACCAAGGAGGGCTTGGTATTGAGAATCTTGAAGTTAAGAACAGATGCCTTCTTAGTAAGTGGTTGTGGAAGCTCGCTTCCGGGACTTAAGCCATGTGGGCGCAGATCCTTCGCAGCAAGTACCTCCAGACTAGAACACTGTCCCAGGTAACAGTTAGGCCGACTGACTCGCCTTTCTGGAAAGGACTCATGAAAGTTAAACAATTAATGTTCAATAGGACAAGAGTTGTTATTGGAAATGGTGCCACCACACGTTTCTGGGAGGATACTTGGCTTGGCGACTCACCCTTGGCCATTCAATATCCGTCTTTATATCGTATTGCTCAACGACGTGAGGTGTTCGTTGCAACGGTATTTCAATCTACCCCCCCTTAATATTCAGTTTAGACGGTCGCTAGCGGGCAATCGTTGGGAAGTTTGGCTCCATTTAGTTAGGAGACTAATGGAGGTTCAACTTTCTGACCAACCTGATGAATTACGCTGGAAGTTGACTAGGTTTGGAGTATTTACAGTTAAGTCAATGTATATTGATGTTATTAATTCGAACTCCATTCCAACTTCCAAGAATGTCTGGGATGTCAAAGTTCCTTTGAAAATAAAAATGTTTATGTTGTTTGTCCATAAACAAGTTATTCTAACAAAGGACAACTTAATAAAGCGTAATTGGACAGGACCTACTAGGTGTAGTTTCTGTGATCGGGATGAGACGATTAAGCATCTCTTTTTTGATTGCCCGTTGGCCAAGGTCCTTTGGCGGACGGTCCACATTGCTTTTAACATTACTCCACCGACTACTGTTAATGCTTTATTTGGGACTTGGCTTAATGGGATTGAGTCTACCTTAGCAAGACATATTCGGGTTGGAGTCTGCGCTTTGCTGTGGACCATCTGGCTTTGCAGAAATGATTTGGTTTTTAACAGAACATCACGAATTCATTTTTTGCAGGTTATTTTCCGAGCTACGGCAGTGATCCGTTCGTGGTCGCTACTCACTTCGATGGAGGCCAGGGAGCATTTGGTTACTGGGTCTATCCGTTGGGAGATGGTAGCTCGGGATATCTTCAACCGGTTTGGATGGCGGTCATGTAATAGGATAGGCAATTAGTTTACCTACCTTTTTTAGCCAGCCGGTTGTGGCATCTTTTCCTGGCTAGTTTGTGTATCTAGCCTTTTGCGCTCTGTGTGAGCTGCTTTTTCTTTCTTTAAGTTTGAGTCTTTGGAACTTTGTTGGCACATTTTGTTTCTTGCTTAATAAGATGGCCGTATGCATCACTCTTGATGCAGAGGCCGGGGAACCCCCTCTTTTCGAAAAAAAATCTTTAACACCAGCTTAAAACCCAACACCTGCTGTAGTTTCTGTTTGTGGTGACAGAAGTCCCTCTATACAACTATTTTTTTGAAAAGGAGGATTATCCCGGCCTCTGCATCTGGACGATGCATGCAACCATTTTATTGATTATTCACAAAGACCTTACAAAGTAGTACATCTGGTAGTCTGAAGCCACCATCTTAGCAACATCTGTCGCTACTCCTACCCACATGACGATGACACGTGTCTAGAAACAGTAGGAGGAGAAGAAAACACACACCAATTAAGGCAGAAAAAAAGGGCGACCCCTCACGCAGATACACCTCTGACCTCCCCTAGATGGACTCCTTTCGTTGCCTTTCCCACGAAGGCTTGAAACCCAGACACGCGACCCCCCTCCCCCTCTCTCTCGTTTCCTCTTCTCCATCCCCACGCCCAAATCCACATCGCCGCTCCCTCTTTCTCAGCCAAATCCACATCCCCGTCGTGATCATTGCCGAAACGAGACAGGAGGGTGGAGGCGAGGGAGAGAGGGGAGGCTGGATGAGGGGGACGTGTTCCGCGGCGGCGGTGGCTGGAGGGCAGAGCTCGGACGAGGGCGGTGTGACCATGGTGGCCGCAGGGCAAGGGAGAGAGGGGAGGCCGGACGAGGGCGGCGTGGCCGCAGTGGCTGGTTGGGTGGCTCCCCCGCTCTCGTGCAACCACATGTCCGACGCCATGAGAGGGTCCAGGCTGCTCCGCGAGGTTCTTCTCCAGTGATGATGCGACACAGTTCGGGAGTCAACAAGGTCCTCTCACGCCCCTCTTCTACTCCCCTTGGTTAGATTCCATTCGATTTGGATGTTGCGTTGCTATTAGTCAAGCGGTTCCGATTTGTTTTCTCACACAGGTCATCGTCTTCGTCAAGGCCTAGAGCTAGCTGCGACCAAGCACGGATCAACTACCTCTAGATCGTCCTCCACCACGCTTGCGCGGCTGATGGGCAAGCACGGCGGCCTTGACCAAGGTGCTTTGGCCCCTCTTCTCCTCCCCATGCCTCTCCCTCTCCCCCTGTTTGATTCGGCAAATTTGGTTGTTCGGTTCATGAAGCTCCTTCTCTGCTGCAGGAGAACTTGAGATGTAACATACAAGTGGTGGTCATAGATCAGAAAGGCAAGTTCTTCAAAGGAAGGTACCATGCCAATGCCTTCATTCCCGTTGGGCTGCATGTCTACTGCTTTGGCAGTTTGGTGTTACTTTAGTCAGTGTAAATGGTTGGTTGCAAGATAGGAAGTAGATAAAGACATAAATTTGCTATTTGTTGAGTCATGACATTAGATCTTTTTTGCTTGCTTCAAAAAATTCATAGTTGTGGCGGGCCACAAACTGAATGGATAGCTAAATGAATAAGACGGCCGGACTATGTGACATGGGCTGGACTGTTGGGCTATGAAGATACAAGACAGAAGACTTCGTCTTGTGTCCGGACGGGACTCTCCTTGGCGTGAAAGGCAAGCTTGGCGTTTGGATATGTATATTCCTTTTCTCTGTAACTGACTTTGTATAACCCTAGTCCCCTCCGGTGTCTATATAAACCAGAGGGTTTAGTCCACAAGGCAGAATCATAATCACATAGGCTAGACTTCTAGGGTTTTATCCATTACGATCTCGTGGTAGATCAACTCTTGTAATACTCACATTCATCAAGATCAATCAAGCAGAAAGTAGGGTATTACCTCCATAGAGAGGGCCCGAACCTGGGTACACATCGTGTCCCCCGTCTTCTATTACCATCGACCTTAGACGTACAGTTCGGGACCCCCTACCCGAGATAACATGAATGTATTCATTCAAAGATAGCATCCTTAGCACATTGCTCTGCCACAAGGCGGGATCCCTCCATGACATTGTCAAAATACAGCTCGGGCATGCGGTGCTCCTTGCCCGCGGGCGGTCCCTCGGTCACAAGCTTCACGGCGTCCATCTTCACCCAATGCATCTTGACTCGGGTGAAGGCCATTCGCACGCCTTCGATGCAAACCGACCGCTTGATGGCATCAAGCCGAGGGTAGTTGACCAGCCGCTTCACGAGCCCGAAGTAGCTGTTGGGCATAGCTTCGGTAGGCCATAGCCGGATTATCAAGTCCTTCATGGCTAGTTCGGCCACCCTATGCAGTTCGACCAGCTGTTTTAGCTGATCGCTAAAGGGCACCGGATATTCTGGCGCAAGTTATTGCGACCAAAATAGCTTCTTCGTGGAGCTCCCCTCTTTGGCTCGGAAGAATTCCACAACGTCTGAAATGCTGCGCGGCAGATCTACAAATGCCCCTGGAGAACTCCAAATCCAGGTCAGTAAGAGGAACCTTTTCTTCACATATTTGCTCTGCATAATAAAGGCATTACCCGCCGCGATTTTTCTGCCCTCCTGGATTTCTTGGAGGGCGCCTTGGGCTTCAACCCGGGCATCGTGTGCATTTTGGCGGGCCTTGTCCAGTTCGGACTCTTGATCCGCAAGTTTGTGCTCCAAGGACTCACATTTATTGACGGCGTCCTAGAACTCCTACTGGATCTCGCTGCCCCGGGCCTCATGCTTTTTACGGGCGACTTTTCCATTGGCCGCTTTCTCCTCGGCCTCGGCCAGCGCCTTCTTGAGGGTCTCCACCTTGGTTGCCTCTCCTAACAAATTAAATGGCACTTTAGTCAGCACAAATCATTCATCCTTCCTAAAAATAAATAAGGTTATTGCATACCTTGATTGTCTTCCAGCTGTTTCTTCACACGGCCGAGCTCCTCCTCGGTCCGCTCCAGACTCTGCTTCAGTCCGGAGACCTCAGTAGTATGAGAGGTCGCAGCCAGCAGCGACGCCTGCTTATCTACATAGACATATCAGGTTAGTCTCCTGTGAAAATTATTTGATCCTCTGTTCGGCTTTTCTTTCCGAACACCGGACAGAGTTTCAGGGGCTATTGTCCATACAGTGACATTCTTTTTGCATAGTTGCGTTGCTTACCTCAAAGCCTGTTAGAAGGCTTGTGCAGGCTTTGGTCAGTCCGCTCTTCGCGCACTGGATCCTATCAATCACCGTACACATAAGAGTACGGTCTTCTTCAACAATGGAAGCACCTCACAGCGCTTCCAGCAAATTATCTGGTGCCTCTGTATGGACAGAGGTCACTGGTGGAATAGGCGCACCTCCTTCTTTTGAAGGAGGCTGCTTGCCTGATTCCGGAGGCGTAGAGGTCTCCGAAGTTGTATTCGGCTGGGGGCCAAACTGAATATGGCCCCCATCGCCAGTCTCTATGGGGATTCGCTCCCCCATGTGTTCGGCGGCTGAGGGTTCACCCTCCGGGCCGCCCGGACGGCCTCCTGAACCTCTCCCTGGCCTTTTATCCTTGGGACAACACCTCAATGTCCTCCATGGCCTTGGGAGAGGAGGCCGACGGAAGGGTCCCGCTGTCCATCGCGTCCGGGTCCATCGAATCCTTCGAAGATAAGGACTGCTCGATGTTGGACCGAGCCAGACTACAAATACATGATTCAACACATTAAAACAATGAAGTAGAGAGACCGGATATATGAATATGTCCGGATACTCATGATTTGTCCAGGGGCTTCTCCCTGGGCTGCCACTCCGAGCTGCTGTCGGTGGCCGCAGTGGAGCTGTCCGGAAGGGAAGTTTTCCCCTTCTTGGACGCCTTGGCCCCCAGACGCGTGGATGCCATCCTTTTCTTTCTTCCCCCCTCAGAGGGGGAATGGCTTTCTTCTTCCTCCTCCTCTTCCTCGTCGTCCTCGATGGCGGAGAAGTGAGTCTCGGCGTCTTCGAACGTCATGTTCGAAGTGCCCTTAAGACGAAGACCACCTCTGGTCCCCTTGGCCTTCTTCTTGGCCTTCTTCTCCGGCGCTTGATTGGGCGCCAGAACCAGCATGTTCATCAGAAGTGGGATTTTTGGGTCTTCGGGTAGCGGAGCTAGACATTGAATCCGCTCTGCCTTATTTGTTCAGGCTCGAGAGAATTAGTAGGGAGGCTTAGGCATCTTCCTTGAGTATGCAAGTAAAGGACACACCTTGAAAGCACGAAAAAACTTACCGGACTAGCTGGATGGGCCAAGTCGTGCGCGCGATCCTTGGTCGTGGCCAACCGTTTTTCGTTGGCCTTGAAGAGCACCTTCCAGATGTCTTCGTGTGTGGTGCCGAAGAACTACAGCAAGGTCTGGTGCTTGGCCGGATCATACTCCCACAAGTGGGAGGTCCGGCGTTGGCACGGAAGAATCCGGCGAATAAGCATCACCTGGATCACATTGACGAGCTTGATTTTCTTGTTTATCATGTTCTATATGCGCGTCTGAAGCGCTGTTAGCTCGTCCGGTGAAGACCACTCCAGCCCTTTCTCTGGCCAGGAGGTGAGCCGCATTGGGGCTTCGGACCTGAATTCGGGAGCCGCGGCCCAGTTGGTGTCGCGCGGCTCCGTGATATAAAACCATGATTTTTTCCACCCCTTGACGGTCACCACGAAGGAGCCTTCGGGCCATGTGACGTTGGGCATCTTGCTCACCATGGCGCCTCCGCACTGTGCGTGTTGGCCACTCACCACCTTCGGCTTCACATTGAAGATATTTATCCATGGTCCGAAGTGGGGTGGGACGCGGAGGAAGGCCTCACACACGATGATGAATGCCGAGATGTTGAGGATGGAGTTAGGGGCCAGATCATGGAAATCCAGCCCGTAGTAGAACATGAGTTCGCGGACGAATGGGTGGAGAGGAAATCCCAGCCTGCGGACGAAGTGGGGGATAAACACCACCCTCTCATGGGGCTCCGGGGTAGGGACGATCTGTCCCTTGGCCGGAAGCCGGTGGGTGATTTCCCTGGCCAGATACCCAGCCTCCCGGAGCTTGGTGATGTCCTTCTTCTTCACGGTGGAGGCCATCCACTTGTCGTGCGCTCCAGATCCAGACATGGTGGGAGTGCTTTTTTGGGGCGGAAAATATGATAACTCGGGCGCTGGAGCTTGAGAATGGGGGAGGCACAGAAGGCGTGGGAGAGAAGGGGTAAATCCTTATCCCTTTATAAAGGCAGTGAATATCAAGCGCCTCCCCACTTGCCTTAAAACTCGCCTATTCCCCAAGGGCCATGCAAACGGCACGGTTGCATTACCCACACCCGTATTGATGAGAATCCCTCAATGAGGGGACACGATCTTTGCTCTGACAAGACGTGCCAATGGAACCGCATCTCGAAATATTAAGTGGCATGCTAAAAAAATGGTTCGAATAATGACCGAGCGACAGCGTGATGTCACGCTACAAAAAGTTGTCAGCAGATTGGACTTGTGGAATATTATACTCTACGGTTGTGTGTGGAATTTGTTTTGCAGAGCCGGACACGATTATTGTGTTCGAGTGTTATTTTGGAGTATTCGGAGGAGGAACCCGCCTTGCAATGCCAAACACAATCTGCGTGCCGGATACCTCGTCATTGAAGTCTGGTTCAGGGGCTACTGAGGGAGTCCTGGATTAAGGGGTCCTCAGACGTCCGGACTATGTAACATGGGCCGGACTGTTGGGCTATGAAGATACAAGACATAAGACTTCATCTCGTGTCCGGATGGGACTCTCCTTGGCGTGAAAGGCAAACTTGGTGTTCAGATATGTAGATTCCTTTTCTCTGTAAACGACTTTGTACCCTAGTCCCCTTCGGTGTCTATATAAACCGGAGGGTTTAGTCCACAAGGCAGAATCATAATCACATAGGCTAGACTTCTAGGGTTTTAGCCATTACGATCTCATTGTAGATCAACTCTTGTAATACTCATATTCATCAAGCTCAATCAAGCAGGAAGTAGGGTATTACCTCCATAAAGCGGGCCCGAACCTGGGTAAACATCGTGTCCCCCGTCTCCTGTTACCATCGACCTTAGACGCACAGTTCGGGACCCCGTACCCGAGATCTGCCGGTTTTGACACCGACAATGACGCTGGAGATGCTCAAGTTCATGATGCACCTGCGTGAGGTGAGGCCCAAATGTAACCCTCTCGTTCCTCTTGCCAATTCCCTTGTTCACACGGTAATCAAGCAAGAATTGCTTACTATGTTATCTAGTTTTTCATGTGGGAGCAGAATGTGACCGTGGACGTGATGGAGGGATCTGATCAGATCAAGATCTCCGAGCAGCTCTGCAAATCAGGTACCCGGCCTGCTTGGATTCGGCAATACAGTCTGATAAGAACAAGTAGTTAGCTATAATAAGAAAGGGGAAAGAGCCATTAGAAAAACATGGAACCGAGTCAGACTTATTTGTTTAGGTACATGACGTTCAGCCTAAAATGGTGTTGGTTCTTCGTGAAAAGTTTTGCCAACACCATTTTGACAAATAGAAAAGTTGATCACAATAGCCGTTGGACTGAAAATAATATAGCGATCCATAGTAAAACAAAGATCATATTGGATATCACACTATCTTATGACTGAATAGCAGAAAAACTACGTTGACAAAATTTTAAAAGTTTGGTTTGATAACCAAGCAGGGAAATAGTTCCAAATAATAGACCAGATTAAATAAGAGTGCATTTTTTATATTATTTGATTAAGCAAAGAGTATTTTAATAAGCTGTAAGGTACTAATTGTTTTCCTATGCAGCTAAGTATGAAGATGGGGCCTCAAAATTTTAGTACTACTTTCTTCTGCTTTGAATTATCATTTTAATTCTGAACAAATTATTTCTTTCCGGTAACTTAATATTTCTTATTGTATTTAGTTCATGTCGATTTGGGTAATCATGCATCATACAATTCAAGTATTTAATTGCAGTCACTCTCCTAATCGACCCTCGCGAAAAAATGACCTCTTCTTCCAGTGCCCAAAGAAACCACATAGCCATATGCCTCGTCCTGATTCTCCTGGTCGTTAGCATGCGAGAAGCCTCCACCGTCACGCGTACCGGCCAACGATGTGAAGGACCAAATGGTTGTCAGTAAGTACACGCTACTTCTGCTCAGAACTATTGATCTTTTGCATTACAATGTTACCTCTTTAGTACATTTGTGTTGGTTCTGTCTGTTACTATCCATTCTGAATACTCTATATGTATTTAGTTTTTGGAAATTCAGTTTGCCTTTTTTGACGCAGGATTTAGTGGGACTTAAATCCGCAAAGATTAGTTATAGTGAAATTGCAAACGATTATGTGGCTTCAAAGGATCCTGGCACGGAAGGTTTGTTAGTACCCGTAACATGCAATAGTAATTTCAGCTCAGTCTACCTGTCCGATTTTGGTTTCATATTGTCAAGTTGATTGCTCCTGAATCCTGATCAACTTCTTAATGCTATTTGTCATTCTTAGGTGGAAGCGGTAAAGTTGATGCTAATCTAGAAAGTTTTGCTGACATTGATGATGTGGAGGTACCTTTATTCATCCATCTTTGTGAAGGAAATATGCCCTAGAGGCAATAATAAAGTTATTATTTATTTCCTTAATTCATGATAAATGTTTACTATTCATGCTAGAATTGCATTAACCGGAAACTCAGTACACGTGTGAATACATAGACAAAACATATAGTCCCTAGTATGCCTCTACTTGACTAGCTCGTTAATCAAAGATGGTTATGTTTCCTAACCATTGACATGTGTTGTTATTTTATGAACGGGATCACATCATTAGGAGAATGATGTGATGGACATGACCCATCCGTTAGCTTAGCATTATGATCGTGTTAGTTTCATTGCTACTGCTTTCTTCATGACTTATACAAGTTCCTCAGACTATGAGATTATGCAACTCCCGAATACCGTAGGAACACTTTGTGTGCTACCAAATGTCACAACGTAAAAGGGTGATTATAGAGGTGCTCTACAGGTGTCTCCGAAGGTATTTGTTGGGTTGGCTTAGATCGAGATTAGGATTTGTCACTCCGTGTTTTGGAGAGGTATCTCTAGGCCCTCTCGGTAATACTCATTACTATAAGCCTTGCAAGCATTGTGACTATTGAGTTAGTTACGGGATGAAGTATTACGGAATGAGTAAAGAGACTTGCCGGTAATGAGATTGAACTAGGTATTGAGATACCGACGATCGAATCTCGGGCAAGTAACTTACCGATGACAAAGGGAACAACGTATGTTGTTATGCGGTTTGACCGATAAAGATCTTCCTAGAATATGTAGGAACCAATATCCAGGTTCCGCTAATGGTTATTGACCGGAAACGTGTCTCGGTCATGTCTACATAGTTCTCGAACCCGTAGGGTCCGCACACTTAACATTCGATGACGATTAGTATTATGAGTTTATGTGATATGTTGTACTGAAGATTGTTTGGAGTCCCGGATGTGATCACGGACATGATGAGGAGTCTCGAAATGGTCGAGACATAAATATTGATATATTGGACGACTATATTCGGACACTGGAAGTGTTCCGGAGAAGTTTCGGATAAAACCGGAGTGCGGGAGGGTTACCGGAACCCCCCGGGGAACTAATGGGCCTCGATGGGCCCTAGTGGAGAGAGAGAGAGGGGCCGGATAGGGCAGGCCGTGCGCCTCCTCCCCCTGAGTCAGAATAGGACAAGGAAGGGGGAGGCGCCCCCCTTGCCTTCCCTCTCTCCCTCTCCTTCCTTCCCCCTCCCTTCCCCAAGCTGGAAACCTACTAGGAATAGGATTCCTAGTAGGAATCCTACTTGGGGCGTGCCCTACAGGGGCCGGCCGACCTCCCCCCTTGCTCCTTTATATACGGGGGCAGGGGGGCACCCAGAACACACAAGTTGAGAATTGTTTAGCCGTGTGTGGTGCCCCCCTCCACAGTTACACACCTCGGTCATATCGTCGTAGTGCTTAGGCGAAGCCCTGTGCCGGTAACTTCATCATCACCGTCACCACGCCGTCGTGCTGACGAAACTCTCCCTCGGCCTCAACTGGATTAAGAGTACGAGGGACGTCTCCGAGATGAACGTGTGCTGAACGCGGAGGTGCCGTATGTTCGGTGCTTGGATCGGTTGGATCGCAAAGACGTTCGACTACATCAACCACGTTAACCAAACCCTTCCGCTTTCGGTCTACGAGGGTACGTGGACACACTCTCCCCTCTCGTTGCTATGCATCACCTAGATAGATCTTGCGTGATCGTAGGAATTTTTTTGAAATTACTGCGTTCCCCAATAGTGGCATCCGAGCTAGGTTTATGCGTAGATGTTATATGCACGAGTAGAACACAAAGAGTTGTGGGCGATAATAGTCATACTACTTACCAGCATGCCATACTTTGATTCGGCGGTATTGTTGGATGAAGCGGCTCAGACCGACATTACGCGTACTCTTACGCGAGACTGGTTCTACCGACGTGCTTTGCACATAGGAGGCCGGTGAATGTCTGTTTCTCCAACTTTAGTTGAATCGAGTGTGGCTATGCCCGGTCCTTGTTGAAGGTTAAAACAGCACACTTGATGAAAAATCGTTGTGGTTTTGATGCGTAGGTAAGAATGATTCTTGCTAGAATCCCGTAGCAGCCATGTAAAACCTGCAACAACAAAGTAGAGGACGTCTAACTTGTTTTTGCAGGGCTTGCTGTGATGTGATATGGTCTAGCATGATGTGATATAAATTGTTGTATGAGATGATCATGTTTTGTAACAAAGTTATTGGCAACTGGCAGGAGCCATATGGTTGTCGCTTTATTGTATGTAATGCAATCGCCATGTAATTGTTTTACTTTATCACTAAGCGGTAGCGATAGTTGTAGTAATAATAGCTGGCGAGACGAGAACGATGCTACGATGGAGATCAAGGTGTCGCGTTGGTGACGTTGGAGATCATGACGATGCTTTGGTGATGGAGATCATGAGCACAAGATGATGATGGCCATATCATGTCACATATTTTGATTACATGTGATGTTTATCCTTTATGCATCTTATTTTGCTTAGAACGTCGGTAGCATTATAAGATGATCCCTTACTAAATTTCAAGGTACAAGTGTTCTCCCTGAGTATGCATCGTTGCTACAGTTCGTCGTGCCGAGACACCACGTGATGATCGGGTGTGATAAGCTCTACGTTCACATACAACGGGTGCAAGCCAGTTTTGCACACGCAGAATACTCGGGTTAACCTTGACGAGCCTAGCATATGTAGATATGGCCTCAGAACACTGAGACCGAAAGGTCGAGCGTGAATCATATAGTAGATATGAGCAAGATAGTGATGTTCACCATTGAAAACTACTCCATCTCACGTGATGATCGAACATGGTTTAGTTGATTTGGATCACGTGATCACTTAGATGATTAGAGGGATGTCTATCTAAGTGGGAGTTCTTAAGTAATATGATTAATTGAACTTTAATTTATCATGAACTTAGTACCTGGTAGTATTTTGCATGTCTATGTTATTGTTGATCAATATCTCGTGCTACCGTTCCTTTAAATTTTAATGTGTTCATAGAGAAAGCTAAGTTGAAAGATGATGGCAGCAACTACACAGACTGGGTCCGTAACTTGAGGATTATCCTCATTGCTGCACAGAAGAATTATATCCTGGAAGCACTGCTAGGTGTCAGGCCTGCTGCATATGCTACTGATGACGTTAAGAACGTCTGGTAGAGCAAAGCTGACTACTCAATAGTTTAATGTGCCATGCTTTACGGCTTAGAATCGGGACTTCAAAGACGTTTTGAACGTCATGGAGCATATGAGATGTTCCAAGAATTTAAGTTAATATTTCAAGCAAATGCCCAAGTTGAGAGATATGAAGTCTCCAACAAGTTCTACAGCTGCAAGATGGAGGAGAATAGTTCTGTCAGTGAACACATACTCAAAATGTCTGGGTATAATAATCACTTGGCTCAGCTGGGAGTTGATCTTCCAGTTGATTGTGTCATTGACAGAGTTCTTCAATCACTGCCACCAAGCTATAAAGGCTTCGTGATGAACTATAATATGCAAGGGATGAACTATACTATTCTTGAGCTCATTGCGATGCTAAAGGCCGCGGAGGTAGAAATCAGAAAGGAGCATCAAGTGTTGATGGTCAATAAGACCACTAGTTTCAAGAAAAAGGGCAAATGGAAGAAGGGGAACTTCAAGAAGAACGGCAAAAAGGTTGCTGCTCAAGAGAAGAAACCCATGTCTGAACCTAAGCCTGAAACTGGGTGCTTCTACTGCAAAGGGACTAGTCACTGGAAGCGGAACTTCCCCAAGTATTTGGCGAATGAGAAGGATGGCAAAATGAAAGGTATATTTGATATACATGTTATTGATGTGTACTTAACTAATGCTCGCAGTAGCGCCTGGGTATTTGATACTGGTTCTGTTGCTCATATTTGCAACTTGAAACAGGAGCTACGGATTAAGCGAAGATTGGCTAAGGACGAGGTGAAGATGCGCGTGGGAAATGGTTCCAAAGTCGATGTGATCGTGGTCGGCACGCTACCTCTACATCTACCATCGGGATTAGTTTAAGACCTAAGTAATTGTTATTTGGTGCCAGCGTTGAGCATGAACATTATATCTGGATCTTGTTTAATGCGAGACGGTTATTCATTTAAATCAAGGAATAATGGTTGTTCCATTTATATGAGTAATATCTTTTATGGTCATGCACCCTTGCTGAGTGGTCTATTTTTGTTGAATCTCGATAGTAGTGATACACATATTCATAGTGTTGAAGCCAAAAGATTGAAGTTTAATAATGATAGTGCAACTTATTTGTGGCACTGCCGTTTGGGTGATATCGGTGTAAAGCGCATGAAGAAACTCTATGCTGATGGACTTTTGGAATCACTTGATTATGAATCACTTGGTGCTTGTGAACCGTGCCTTGTGGGCAAGATGACTAAAAATCCATTCTCCGGAACAATGGAACGAGCTACTGACTTGTTGGAAATAATACATACCGATGTATGCGGTCCAATGAGTATTTGATGCTCGTGGTGGGTATCATTATTTTCTTACCTTCAGATGATTTGAGCGGATATGGTTATATCTACTTAATGAAGCATAAGTCTGAAACATTTGAAAATTTCAAAGAATTTCAAAGTGAAGAGGAAAATCATCGTAACGAGAAAATAAAGTTTCTATGATCTGATCATGGAGGAGAATATTTGAGTTACGAGTTTGGTCTTCATTTGAAACAACATGGGATAATTTCACAATTAACGCCACCTGGAACACCACAGCGAAATGGTTTGTCCGAACGTTGTAACCGTACTTTACTAGATATGGTGCGATCTATGATGTCTCTTACTGATTTACCACTATCATTTTGGGGTTATGCTCTAGAGACGGCTGCATTCACTTTAAATAGGGCACCATCAAAATCCATTGAGACGACGCCTTATGAACTGTGGTTTAGCAAGAAACCAAACTTGTCGTTTCTTAAAGTTTGGGGCTGCGATGCTTATGTGAAAAAGCTTCAACCTGATAAGCTCGAACCCAAATCGGAGAAGTGCGTCTTCATATGATACCCAAAGGAAACCGTTGGGTACACCTTCTATCACAGATCCGAAGGCAAAATCTTTGTTGCTAAAAAATGATACTTTCTAGAGAAGGAGTTTCTCTCGAAAGAAGTGAGTGGGAGGAAAGTAGAACTTGATGAGGTAGTTGTACCTTCTCCCTTATTGGAAAGTAGTTCATCACAGAAATCAGTTCTAGTGTTTCCTACACCAATTAGTGAGGAAGCTAACGACGATGATCATGAAGTTTTGGATCAAGTTACTACCGAACCTCGTAGGTCTTCTCGAGTAAGATCCGCACCAGAGTGGTACGGTAATCCTGTTCTGGAAGTCATGTTACTAGACCATGATGAACCTACGAACTATGAGGAAGCGATGATGAGCCCAGATTCCGCGAAATGGCTTGAGGCCATGAAATCTGAGATGGGATCCATGTATGAGAACAAAGTGTGGACATCGGTGGACTTACCCGATGATCGGCAAGCCATAGAATCTTTAAGAAGAAGACCGACGCAGACGATAATGTTACTGTTTACAAAGCTCGACTTGTTGTGAAAGGTTTTTGACAAGTTCAAGGAGTTGACTATGATGAGACTTTCTCACCCGTAGCGATGCTTAAGTCTGTCTGAATCATGTTAGCAATTGCTGCATTTTATGAGTATGAAATTTGGCAAATGGATGTCAAAACTACATTCCTGAATGGATTTCTGGAAGAAGAGTTGTATATGATGCAACCGTAAGGTTTTGTCGATCCAAAGGGTGTTTAAGTGTGCAAGCTCCAGCGATCCATTTATGGACTGGTGCAAGCCTCTCGGAGTTGTAATAAATGTTTTGATAGTGTGATCAAAGCATATGGTTTTATACAGACTTTTGGAGAAGCCTGTATTTACAAGAAAGTGAGTGGGAGCTCTGTAGCATTTCTAATCTTATATGTAGATGACATATTGTTGATTGGAAATGATATAGAATTTCTAGATAGCATAAGGGGATTCCTGGATAAGAGTTTTTCTATGAAAGGCCTTGGAGAAGCTGCTTACATATTGGGCGTCAAGATCTATAGAGATAGATTAAGACGCTTAATTGGACTTTCACAAAGCACATACCTTGATAAAGTTTTGAAGAAGTTGAAAATGGATTAGTCAAATAAAGGGTTCTTGCCTGTGTTACAAGCTGTGAAGTTGAGTCAGACTCAAAGTCCGACCACCGCAGAAGATAGAGAGAAAATGAAAGTCATTCCCTATGCTTCAGCCATAGGTTCTATCATGTATGCGATGTTGTGTACCAGACCTGATGTATATCTTGCTATAAGCATAGCAGGAGGTACCAAAGTAATCCAAGAGTGGAGCACTGGACAGTGGTCAAGAACATCCTGAAATACCTAAAAAGGACTAAGGATATGTTTCTTGTTTATGGAGGTGAAAAAGAGCTCATCGTAAACGGTTACGTCGATGCAAGCTTTGACACTGATCCGGATGACTCTAAGTCGCAAACCGGATACTTATTTTTATTGAATGGAGGAGCTGTTAGTTGGTGCAGTTCCAAGCAGAGCGTCGTGGTGGGATCTTCGTGTGAAGCAAAGTACATTGCTACTCCGGAAGCAGCAAATGAAGGAGTTTGGATAAAGGAGTTCATATCCGATATAGGTGTCATACCTAGTGCATCGGGTCCAATGAAAATCTTTTGTGACAATACTGGTGAAATTGCCTTGGCAAAGGAATCCAGATTTCACGATAGAACCAAGCACATCAAGAGATGCTTCAATTCCATCCATCATCAAGTGTCGGAAGGAGACATAGAGATTTGCAAGATACACACGGATTTGAATATTGCAGACCCGTTGACTAAGCCTCTTCCACGAGCAAAACATGATCAACACCAAAGCTCCATGGGTGTTAGAATCATTACTATGTAATCTAGATTATTGACTCTAGTGCAAGTGGGAGACTGAAGGAAATATGCCCTAGAGGCAATAATAAAGTTATTATTTATTTCCTTAATTCATGATAAATGTTTATTATTCATGCTAGAATTGTATTAACCGGAAACTTTGTACATGTGTGAATACATAGATAAAACATATAGTCCCTAGTATGCCTCTACTTGACTAGCTCGTTAATCAAAGATGGTTATGTTTCCTAACCATAGAAATGTTTTGTCATTTGATGAACGGGATCACATCATTAGGAGAATGATGTGATGGACATGACCCATCCGTTAGCTTAGCATCGTGATTGTGTTAGTTTCATTGCTACTGCTTTCTTCATGACTTATACAAGTTCCTCAGACTATGAGATTATGCAACTCCTGAATACCGTAGGAACACTTTGTGTGCTACCAAACGTCACAACGTAAAAGGGTGATTATAAAGGGGCTCTCCAGGTGTCTCCGAAGGTATATGTTTGGTTGGCATAGATCAAGATTAGGATTTGTCACTCTGTGTTTCAGGGAGGTATCTCTAGGCCCTCTCGGTAATACTCATCACTATAAGCCTTACAAGCATTGTGACTAATGAGTTAGTTACGGGATGAAGTATTATGGAACGAGTAAAGAGACTTGCTGGTAACGAGATTGAACTAGGTATTGAGATACCGACGATCTAATCTCGGGCAAGTAACATACCGATGACAAAGGGAACAACGTATGTTGTTATGCGGTTTGACCGATAAAGATCTTCGTAGAATATATAGGAACCAATATGAGCATCCAGGTTCCTCTATTGGTTATTCATCGGAAACGTGTCTCGGTCATGTCTACATAGTTCTCGAACCCGTAGGGTCCGCACGCTTAACGTTCGATGACGATTAGTATTATGAGTTTATGTGATCTGTTGTACTGAAGATTGTTCGGAGTCCCGGATGTGATCACGGACATGACGAGGAGTCTCGAAATGGTAGAGACATAAAGATTGATATATTGGACGACTATATTCGGACACCGGAAGTGTTCCGGAGAAGTTTCGGATAAAACCGGAGTGCTGGAGTGTTACTGGAACCCCTCGGGGAACTAATGGGCCTCGATGGGCCCTACTGGAGAGAGAGGGGCCGGCCAAGGCAGGCCACGTGCCCCCTCCCCATGAGTCCGAATAGGACAAGGAAGGGGGGCGCCCCTTGCCTTCCCTCTCCCCATCTCCTTCCTTCCCCCTCTCTTCCCCAAGTTGGAAACCTACTACACTACAAAAAAAAAACACTTCCGTGATGATACGTGTTTGTCATAGTAGGTCGCATTTTCTGTCATGCATGTACATCCATGACGATTTTATGACAGAATCAAGATAGTCATACCTGTGCTGTCATAGAAGTGTTCCATGACATTACCAAAATTATCATCACGGAAGTCTCCACTTCCATGACGATAAATCGCACGTCATAGAAGTGCTTTGTCAAGGGTGACCGACACGTGGCATCCATCGTAATGGGATGCCGTTAACCGCCATTAACCTACCGGGTCCGGTGTTTGGATCCAATAACCCGCTAACAGCCACGACCAATGTTGATTTTCCACGTGTAAAATTCTCATTGGCTGACGGATCCACGCGTGAGCTCCGCGTTGGCACAAGTGTCACTCATCCAACGGTATAGATGGGCCTATGATATGTTGACACATGGACCAGCCCAAAAGTGGCCCATAAGGTTTAAATGGGCCGGCCCAACCGAAGGCCCATAAGATTTAGCGGACCATAATGGGCCGGCCCAGCTAAAGGCCCACAAGATTTTGCAGACCATAATGGGCCGGCCCAGCTAAAGGCCCACAAAATTTAGCGGACCATAATGGGCCGGCCCAGCTAAAGTCCCACATGATTTTGCAGACCATAATGGGCCGGCCCAGCTAAAGGCCCACAAGATTTTGCGGTCCACAATGGGCCGGCCTAGCTAAAGGCCCATAAGATTCTGCAGACCATAATGGGCCGGCCCAGCTAAAGGCCCAACATTCTCTGTCAAATCGGCCCGTCAACGGCCTATCCTAAACTTGTCATCAACGCGGCCCATGGTCACTTCTGGCCCGTTAACAGTCCGCTAAGTAATTGGTCCGAATTACGGCCCGGTGTATTTCCGGCCTGTTAAAGGTCCTTCTTCATTTGGGCCCATTTACAGGCCACCAAAACTTTTAGCCCATAAACGACCGTGAAGGATTTGGGTCATATTAGGCCCTGTCTGACATTCGGCCTGTTAGAGGCCCACTATAGATTTGGGCCACTTTCGGCCTATTGTCATTTTCGGCCTGTTAACGCTGGACGAAAACCATGGGCCATATGTGGCCCAATATCATACCGGGCCCATTAACAACCCATATAAAAATGACGATAATCTAGCCCGACCGAAGTTCTGTCCTGTTAAAGGCCTGTGTATTAGGTCGGCGCTTTTACGGCCCGTCCGAATTTTGGCCTGTCCAAGATCCGCATGGTAAATGGGCCACCATTTCGGCCTGCTAAGACCAGTGGGTTATTTGGCACAATCAGGGCCCAATTCACTTTCGGTCTGTTAAAGGCCCATGTTTTTATGGGCTCGAGATATTTACACCTGTAAATGGCCTATTTTTACTGAGGGCCCAAATTATGTTTAGGCCTGTTAAAGGCCCACTATGGGCACAGGACTACCAGAAAAATATGAAAGCTTATGCTGATTTAGGCCCAGATATTTTTAGTGGGTTACATGCCAATTTCGGCCCGTAATCGTTTTTAGCCCAATTGGAATGGGCCCGACAAATGTTGGCATGTTGGGTCCTACGAAGCTTTCCGCCGAATACATTACTAAGATAAACCTACACTATACAAAAATAGCGTCGTAATTACTACAGCCTATGGTAGCATCATAAATGTTGTATCACAAGAAAATAAATTCCAACGATACAACAAAAGGCATGTTGGCATAAAGTTTACAGTCCTTCCAGATAAAAGCAACATCAGATGTATAGAAGCACAGATCATTTGACCTGAGTGCTAATGTTTCAGGCTGTAGAATCTGATGGAGCAGCACGATCTTCACCTTTTTTCCGCCATTGCTCTTGAACAACGAAGCGAATGTCTAATAGTCTGGTTTCAAAACCATTGATATCTTGACGACATTTATCAACCACTATTCTTGTTTCCGAAACAACGTCCATTAGAGATTGGACTTGTGTCTGGAGCACAGATATATCACTCTGTCTAGCAGGAAGATTTTGTTCAGTAGGCGATTTGGACGAGGTTACCTTGACAACCAACCCAGAATTACACAGGAAGGTGCTTTTTGCACTGTTAGTGGAGAGATACTAACGTAGTGCAGCAAGAGGTGACATTGTGCCTGTGGTAGCCTCGTCACCTTCAGGCAGTTGTGGCTATTCAATCATTTGTTCCATAGCTTCCTGAAAGTTTGAACTTGTAGATTAGTGTACCAGATAAGTTACTAATGAGACAAAAACAAATAAAGTAGGTTAAACGTTTATACACAACTTATTTTGGTGAACTACTGTAATACATTAGCATGTATTGTAGTGCCAACTACATAATAAAATCACTTTCAGAACATATGTCCATGTAGCATGCCTACTGTATTGTCTATTTCCTCACATTCATTGACATCTAAGGATAAATAGACATGGTTTAAAGTAGGATGAACATAGTATGACATCATTCATATCATGGGCAAACAGATATAAAACAAACATGCTATTTTATCATTGTGTGCGCACGTGAACATAACAACTAGATTACAGATCAAGACCAAAAGAATATCCTTCATCTCTTTTAAACCATGTAAGGTGAAATGATACGTTAAGACAACTGTGTATAAAAGTGAACAGAGTAACTGACATTGGCTGCAAACCAAGTAGTTAAATGAACACATCACAGTACCAATCAGTTCAAGGCAGGAGGAGTAAGGACTTACAATAGCGGCTTGAACTGGTGTGCTCATGCCCTTCATCTTGCTGGTGTGGCAATCCTTGAAGATTTGCACTGCATTCGGTTCAGGTTCTTTTTGGTCCGCACGGGCTTTCCTCTGTATTTGGAACAAGTCAATATAGATACGATAATATGGCACAAAAAAGAAGGAAGTAGCAGCTATTTAGAAGAGCCTCGCAGTGTGCAATATAGCTACGAGATCCTGTTGTCTGTTGGAATTTCACTTTAGAACAGTTGGTTTTGTTCTTCAAACAGATAGCCTAGAAGAAGATACACTTGTAAGGCACATACATAAATACAAGTTCAATATGTGGTCTGATCAAATACATATAGCCTACCTGATACTTTGGATCAGACCAGTGTTTAACGAGGGCTGTCCAGTCTTCATCTGTAATATATTCCACTTGAGATGTTTGGGCGATTTCATTGTTAGCCTTGCCTTCAAAGTGAGATTTTCTAAGGTGGTACCGATACTGTCGCAGAGCAGACTGAAAAACATGAGTGCATGCTTGTTTAGTTGCATCATCTTTCGGATCCAACTTGAACCTCATCTGTTGAAAAAAGAATGTGAGTCTTATTAGGAGGAAGCTAGAAAGTATGGGACAGAGCAAGACAATATTACTAATTGCGATGAATAACATTACTTACGGATAAATGGTCATAGAAGGTGTTAAACTGGGTATTGTCTTTCTCATTCCTGTACTGGATCCATGTTGGGAGGATACGTGCATGACACCTAACGGCAACGACTTCCTCTGATACTAACTTGGCTGACTATAGCATCACGTGGCCTTTTTAAACCTGCCTCAAAATGGATCTCCATTCTTCCTCCTTTAGATTTTGTTAATCTGTCAAGCATTATCCCTGATGTCTGTTTCCGCTTGCGCCATGGTGCTAGTTCAACAACGAATATGGAAAGTGTTAGTGTACATCAAACTGTGAGAGTACATATAAAGGAGCATGCAACTGCAACTTGACTCGGTCAGGTACCGTCTTGGTATTGATGCTCATGAGGTTCATCTGATCTTGCCAAGTCCTGTTGTGTCAGCAGTGCTTCGGAAGTAGTGTTAGGTGTGAAGGTAGCTTGGGAACTGGCCAGTTCTGGAGCAAACGAACGAGTAACTCATTGAGATGCTGGTACAGTTGAAGGGGATGCTGCAGCTGGTGGAGCAGGTGATACTGTGTTTGCAGATTTAGCCGATGGACTTGGACCTTCTACTGCACTATAAGTACCAGCAGAATCTCGATGGCGGATCCTTTTTCGTTTCACCTGATGAGTAACAACACTCCCTACTATATTATTTTCCTTGCTCTTTTTTTACTTTGCCAGGTCAAGCCGTACCCACAACACAAAAGAATAAAATCGCTCTTCAGAACTCATTGATGCATGATACAGACAAGCAATACTTTGATGTAACACAACCGTATGAGGATGGAATATGTAAGAAAAACAGGACGGCATGACATATTCACAGCTACGGTGTGCAAACTAAGCAGAAGGATTTTCAAGAAAATAGAAGTAATGCAAGCTAGACACCATATGAAAGATGCAACCAATATTACTCTACCAAGTTAAAAGTGTCTTGTCATAAGTGGCAATTCGAAAAATTAGAAGCAGTACAACGTAGAAATCAATGCAAGATGCAATCACTATCAAACTGCCATGTTAAAAGCGTCCAATCATGAGTGACTGATGCGGGATACACAACAGCGGTACTTTGATGTAAGAACATGGTATGATAGATAGATGCAGTGTATTCTAGACACAGAAAGCCATGTCATATGCACATGTATAACGTATAAACTCAGCAGGTGCAATTTAATCAAAATAGAAGAAATACAGGCTAGAAAACATATGAAACATTAAACCAATTATCACACTGTCAACTTGGAGCAAGCACCTGCGATGGTGGAGTACGGGAGATGAACTCGTCATATTGACTTGGGACTTCAACTTCATTAGCAATAGTAGTGGCAAATCTAGAGAGTCTCTGTTTGCGTTGATGCGGAGGACCACCACCATCCCCTAACTTACTCTTTTCCTTCCTATTTTCTGATATTTCCTTATGAAGTCAAAACCACAAGAAGATGAATAAAGTTAGCTCTGCATAGCTGGTTGATGCATGATACAGATGAACACTACTTTGATGTAAGGCAAGCGCAGGATAGGAGGATGGAATATATACAAAAAAGACAGCATTCATATTCACACGTACGATATGAGGATGGAATATGTATGAAAAAACAGTAAGCGGAAGGCATTTCAACAAAATTGGAAGAAATGAAAGCTAGGCACCATATGAACATGCAACCAATATCACTCTATCACGTAAAAAGTGTCTCGTCGTAAGTGCCATTTCAAGAAATTAGAAGCAGTACAAGCTAGAAGACAATGCAAGATGCAACCTACATCACAGTCCCAAGTTAAATGCGTCTTATGGGTAAGTGATCATTGCAGGTATAAGTTGTAAGTTACGCAGATGCAATTCAACATAATCAAAAGCAATACAAACTAGACATCATACGGAAAACGCAACCACATATAACAGTTCCAAGTAAGAGCAAGCACCTGTGATGGTGGAGTAGGGGAGATGTGCTCATCATGTACACGTATGTTCTAGAAACAGGAACACATGTCATATTCACAGGCATTGTGTGTAAAGTAAGCAGATGCAATTCAAGTTAGAAGCAATACAAGCTAGACATCATACAACATGCAACCACATATAATAGTGCCAAGTTAGAGCAAGCACCTGTGATGGTGGAGTAGGGGAGATGTGCTCATCATCTACACAGCTACGTTGACTGTCCAGCCTTGTGTTGCCTTGCGAATCTTGTTGGGAGGATGGCGGAGTAGAATCTATAGAGACCCCCTGTTTGAGTTGCTCCGAAGGACCACCATCATCCACTGCTGGACTAATTTCCTTCGGCTGTAATGATTTTGCATTGTGAAGTCAAACCGATAAGAAAAAGGAATAAAATTCGCTCTTTAGAACTCATTCATGCATGATACTAACGAACACTACTCGGATGAAAGGCAAACACATGATGCGAGGACGGAATATGTATGAAAAACAGGATGGCATGACATATTCACACCTATGATGTGGTAACTAAGTAGAAGGCATTTCAACAAATTAGAAGCACTGCAAGCTAGACACCATATGAAAGATGCAACCAATATCACTCTACTGTATGGCGTTTCAACAAATTAGAAGCAGTACATGCTAGAAATCATATGCAAGACACAACCAATATCAAAGTGGCGACTGAAAGGCGCCTTATCATAAGTGACTGATGCGGGATATGCAAGAACAGTAGTCTGATGTAGAAATAGGAATACATGTCATATTCACAAGCATTATGTGTAAAGTAAGCAGATGCAATTCAACAAAGTTAGAAGCAATGTAAGCTAGACATCATACGCAACATGCAACCACATATAATAGTGCCAAGTTAGAGCAAGCTCCTGTGATGGTGGAGTAGGGGAGATGCGCTCATCATCTACACAGCTACGTTGACTGTCTAGCCTTGCGTTGTCTTGCGAATCTTGTTGGGAGGATGGCGGATTAGAATCTATAGAGAACCTCCGTTTCAGTTGCTCGGAAGGACCACCATCATCCAATGCCTTGCCAATTTCCTTCAGATCTATTGATTTTGCATTGTGAGGTCATACCGACAAGGAAAAGGAACATAATTTGCTCTTCAGAACTCATTCATGCATGATACCGATGAACACTACTCTGATGAAAGGCAAAGTCATGATACAAGGATGGAATATGTACGGAAAAATGGACGGCTTGACATATTCACACCTATGATGTGATAACTAAGCAGAAGCACTGCAAACTAGACACCATATGGAAGGTGCAATCAATATCACTCTGCCAAGTTAAAACTGTCTCGTCATAGGTGGCGTTCATCAAACTAGAAGCAATACATGCTAGAAATCATATTCAAGATGCAAACCAATATCACACTGCCAACTTAAAGGTGTCCCATCATAAGTGACTGATGCAGGATACACAAGAAGAGTAGTTTCATGTAAGAACATGGTGTGATAGACATATATAGTATGTACCAAAAACAGGAAAGCGTGTCATATTCACATGTATCATGTGTAAGCTAAGCAGATGCAGTTTACACTAATTAGGAGCAATATGAGCTAGACACCATATGCAACAGGCAACTAGATATCACACTGCCAAGTTAGAGCAAGCACCTTGGATGGTGGAGTAGGGGAGCGGAGACTTGGACCTTGTAATGCACTATCAGTACAAGGAGAATCGGTACAGATGCTTCGTTTATGTTGCTGCAGAGGACCACCGTCATCGCCTTCCTTACTCTTTTCCTTCATCTTTCTTGATTTTGCCTTGTCAAGTCAAACCCACAAGAAAAAGGAATAAAATTTGCTCTTCAGAACTCATTGATTTATGATACTGACGAACACTACTTTCATGTAAGGCAGCCGCATGATAGGAGGATGGAATATGTATGAAAAACAGGACGGCGTGACATATTGACATGTATGATGTATAAAGTGTAAACTAAGCACAAGGTGCTTGAACTTGTTAGAATCAATGCAAGCTAGAAACCATATGAAAGATGAAACCAATATCACTCTGCCAAATTAAAAGGGTGCCCTAACAAATGTATTTGACCAAATTAGAAGCAATACATGGCAGCATGCAGGCTAGAAATAATATGCAATATGCAACGAATAAAGGTGACTCATCATAAGTGATTGATGCAGGATACAGAACAGAGGTAGTTTCATGTAATAACAAGGTTAACACATAGATGTATTGTGTACCAAAAATAGGAAGGCATATCATATTCATAGGTATAGTGTGTAAACTAAGCAGATGCAATTTACCCTAGTTATAAGCATTACAAGCTAGACACCATATGCAACATGCAACCACATATCACACTGTGAAGTTAGAGCAAGCACCTGTGATGGTGGTGTAGGGGAAGTGTGGTCTTGAAGTACACAGCTACGTTCAATATATTCATTTAGGCTTGCTGTTTCTTGAGAATCTTGTGGAGAGGATGAAATTGCATTCTTTATAAGAGTATTGTGTCTCATATTAACACATGCGCGTGACTGTCTCATCATAAGCGATAGATGCAGGATACACAAGAACAGTAGTTTGATGTAAGAACATGGTGTGATAGGCAGATGTAGTATGTACCAAAAATAGGAAGGCGTGTCATATTCACATGTATAATGTGTAAGCTAAGGAGATGCAATTTAAAAAATTAGGAGCAATACAAGCTAGGCACCATATGCAACATGCAACCAGATATCAGACTGCCATGTTAGAGCAAGCACCTTGGGTTGTGGAGTAGGGGAGATGAGATTTGGAACTAGCACTGAAGTATGAGTAGCAGGAGAATCTGCAGAGATCATCTGTTTCGGTTGCTCCAGAGGACCACCATCATTCCTTCCTTCGTCCTTTCAGATTTTGCCTTGTCAAGTAAACACACAAGAAAAAGGAATGATATTCACACTTCCAAATTCGTTGATGCATGATACTGACGAACACAACTTTTATGTATGGCAACCACATTGTAGGAGGATGGAATATGTATGAAAAACGCTAAGAGAAGGCATTTCAACAAATCGGAAGCAATGTAATCTAGACACCATATGAAAGATCCAACCAAAATCACTCTACCAAGTTAGATGTGTCTCATTATAAGTGGCACTTCAACAAATTATAGGCAATACATGTTTGAAATGATATGCAAGATGCAACCAATATTACACTGCCAACTTGAAGGTGTATCGTCAGAAGTGATTGATGAGGGATACACAAGAAAAGTAGTTTGATTAAAGAACATGGTTAATAGAAAGACGTAGTATGTACCAAAAACAGGAAGGCATGTCATATTCACAGGTATAATGTGTTAACTAAGCAGATGGAATTTACCCTAATTAGAAGCATTACAAGGTAGACACCATATGCAACATGCAACCACATATCACACTGCCAAGTAAGAGCAAGCACCTGCGATGGTGGTGTGGGGGAATTGCGGTGATCAACTAGAGAGCTACGTTGACTATCTTCATTTAGCCTTGCTGTTTCTTGAGAATGATGTGGGGAGGATGACACTACACTCTTTAAACAAGTAGGGCGTCTCACAGTAACCCACTCGGGTGACCGTCTCATCATAAGTGATTGACGAGGGATACAAAAGAGCATTAGTTTGATGTACGAACATGGTTAATAGACATATGTAGTATGTATCAAAAACAGGAAGGCATGTCATTATCAAAGGAATAATGTGTAAAGTAAGCAGATGCAATTTAACCAAATTGGAAGCAATACAAGCAAGACACCATATGTAACATGCAACCACATTTGACAGCGCGAAGTTAAAGCAAGCACCTGGGATGGTTGTGTGTGGCAATTGAGATCATCAACTGCAGAGCTACGTTTATTGTCTCCAACTGCTGACACTACACCCATTAGAGCGCTGAAACGCTTAGTGCTTATCTTCGAATTACACTGGAGCGACTTCTGTCTTTTCTTTTCTGCATTCATCAACACTGCGTCAGAGTCTAAAATACCCATGCATAAAAAAACAAAAGTGTGAGTATGGGTGAAGTGTGTGCACAATTAGTACAGTGTAAAGGTAGCAGATAGCAGGTCGGTGAGAAAAAAATGACGGGAGACATATGATAGCTCTACAACATGCATGGCACACTAAATTACTACAGGATTTTATGAAAATAACAGTTGACTGAAAAATAGGTTAGTCCATTTTTTCTACACCGTTCGATGCACAAAGAACGGGCAGATCACCTTCATCTACCTCCAGCCAGCCAGTGTTGACGATCTTCCTCGAAACGACAGCGACCACCAGCTGAGTATTCCTCCCCTGCCTGCGCCCTCCCCTCGACCTCACCGCACCGCCGTGCTTGGCACCGCCCCCGGCCATCCATTCAAGCCCCGCCGACCTCCAGATCGGGCGCAAGCAGCTCCTGTGCCCCATACCCCTATGATAGACACCGATGCGACGCTTCCCCGGGGAACAGGCAGACTAGGTGCTCCGCGCGCCTAAGCGGGTGCTAATTCTTTTAATTGCGGTTCGACTGACCCTGAATTAAAATCCACATGGGCTACCGACCTCTAGCAAAGGTGAAATACTAAAGGAAGGAAACCTTGTGCATTTAGTATCACGAAGAAGATGTAGTAAGAAGCGATCAACTAGTTTCTTTCGTGGGATGAATACGGTGTGAGCAGAGACGTAAGATTTGCACGAATAAGGGAAGAGGAGTACCTCTTTCTGCTGGCAGTGCTGTGTCCTCCTTCTGTTTTTCCAACGATCTTCTGGTGGTTTGCTGGAAACGAGAAGTTGTGGAGGACGGTGGAGCCTTGGACGAACCCATGGCCAAGTTGTTGAGTGTGGTGCGGTGGCTGTCTGTCGGTGGCGGGGAACCAGATTCGAGGCGGCGAATGAAGGCGTAGCGGGAACAGCTCCGATGCGGTGGACGGTTGCGAGCTGTAGCAGTGAGGCGCAGGACGGCGTGGTCGGAGTGGTTCTGGTACGACGCACATCAGCGTCGGCGTTGTGGAGGCAGCTCTGCCTCGGCTTCAGCTGCTAAGTCCTTGAGGGCGTTGCGGTTGCGGTTGCGTTGGACGACGACGTTAGGGTACCAGCTCCGGCGTGATGGAGGAGGGTGGCGGTGGATTGGCCGCTATGGGGTGGAGGATGGAGGAGGCTGGGGTTTCGCGGCTGGTGGAGAGGGCGTTTTGGCGCCCATGGAGTATGAATGGGGAAACGGAGGGAGGTGGGGAACTAAGGGGGAACAATGTTTCAGTTTGAGACGGGCTTGTTTGAAATTTGGGGAAAGTTACAAACTTTGCCCCCATCTAAAATTTTCGGATATATTGCGGGTTGGGGGTAGGACAGCAACCTCTGGTGTCCCAAATGTGGGTGGGATAGATTTCGGCCGAGCGCATGGGTGTTTAGGCGCCCACGGCGTATGAATGCTTCTCGGAGGCGGTTGAGACTGGCGTCTTGGTGAAGTTACAAACCTACCCCGGTTTAGACCTTTGGACATCAGGCCGATAGGCTACACGGGCCAGAGTCAGGACAGTAATTTCCTACCACCAAACATTAGTCTCGCGCGGTTTCGGGTGACCAGAGGCCTATTTGGCGCTTCGTTCAATATTTGGGAGCAGAAGCATTAACGTTTTCGTGTCTCTTGAATTGAACTTTCAGGATTTGTCAAACTTCATAATCTTTACTCTTGATAATCCTAAAGCTACGATTATTTTGGAATGGAGGGGGTACATTTGAATATACATTGTACACGAGTATATATTAAAAAATATGCAACTTACCTCAGTTCATGCATGGTTCCAGAAATAATCTCCTTGGTTGCAAAAAAAAGTTAGATATGCGTATGAATATATATAGCATGTTCAAACTCACAACAAAGATTGATGCCCCCTTTTACATCTGATTTACAAGTGCCATTATCTCAGGTTCAAATAGATGAATGCACTTCCTATGAATTCGAATCTTTGAATCCCCCTTTATGTTGAATTCGACATGTATTCTATTTCGTAGCTAGCAATTTGGAATGTATCGATGCAAGTGACAAATGTATAAAGTACTTCACACTAACAACATAGAGTGCACTAGTTAATGTTTACATATGAATTGCAAAAGCATCCATTGCCTGTATTTCAAACCGCTCTCACTCTATGGATCGATAATATGAAATAAACACATGCACATGCTAGAATTCAATAGAGTATGGGTGTCTGATAGACCGATTTTCGTCCATACGCAATTTGCAAAATTCATGATCTCATCCAAAAATAATAATGCCATTTATATTTTAATTTAATGCGTAGAACCGCCTTTTGCATGTAGATGCACTATGCCTCGGCCCGTTCTCATTAACGCGTTAGATATCTCTCAATCTAATGCATAAGTGCACACACTTTATATGCTTCCGCATTTCTCTTTCACACATGCTCACAATCACTCTCAGGGTGTCGGGGTGTCTCACGCACATGCTCTCTCTGTTTCTCTCTCTCTCACTACTATGTACCACTCTTTTCACTAATCTCAGTTGGAAAACACTATTTCTCTCACATGCATAATACACACGCACGGTCTCTACTAGTCCTGTATACGCACATATATGTGCCTACGTGTCTCCCGCACGCACATTATATATCTTTAGGCCTCTCTCGCACACATTGCCCCCCCATACACACATCTCTCTTAGTAGTTGGCAGATATGATTTCATCATATCATTCGGTAGGATATCCCTGGCTGTTAGGCTGGATGGTAATACAAGGCAAAGTTTTACCCTAGTTCGGACCCTTGCAGTTGAAGAAAGCGCCTACTCCTGGTACCGTATATTAGTGATAGGGGTGTGCACAAAGTACACGTGAATACCAAGCATTGTGCGTGTGTGTATACTATCGACGAACTATCCCCCAAGCTTCTATAACATACTGGGGGCCTATGGTTACAAATCATATATAGTCGGCTTTTCATCAGTGGGGATAGAGTCCTCCGCGACTCTGGTAGCTTCGTGTTGTACGCCGGGTCCTCCACATGGGTCTTCGTATAACGCGTCTTGGTCCAACCTATATGTGGTGCAGGATGGAACTGACCCATGAGTCTTCATGTTGACCCAGCACAACTAGAAATGATGTGCCCACCACACCACACACGCAATCGGCCACTAAGAAATAAGCATATACAATAGTACAACGGTATCTAGCTCATGATACGTCTCCATATTTTGTTGATGACACTGACGGACTTTGCATTTGATGCGTGCTCCGTATTTTGTTGGCGACACTTACGGTCATTGTATTTGAAGCGAAAGCACGATATGGTCACTGGACTTCAGAATAAGCTCATCACGGTCACCACATACATACATTTTGTCGTGCTAACCAACATGTGATTGGATGGTTAGGAGGACAGTGGTTTCTCGAGCCCACCAAGGTTAAAGTCCCGGTGCTCGCATTTATCTTGTGTTAATTTTAGTATTTTCCGGCGATGTGCGTTCAGTGGGAGGAGACGTTCCACTCGACTACGAGGCACCTATGGTGACTTCGTAAAATCTCAAGATCATATATGATGGCCCACTCTCTCGAAGGTGCTCATAGGGGTAGGGTCCGCGTGTGCGCTTATAGCGATGAGTGCTTGCGCGTATATGAGCCCCTGCGTCCGTACCATGTTAAACAAATACATGTCATATTTATACGGTCACTGGCTCACCCGTACAACTCCGTATTTTGTTGATGACAGAATCAATTGACCAGTCAAACGTTCCATGCGGCGCAACTAGTGTTGCACCATCGGGGAACGTAACCGTGGGGCCCACCTGTCATCCCGTATATGAAAAAAAATAAAATGGTAGTTTGAGTCTGTACTGTGTTAATAAAATAGGAGTACATTTCAGGGTGATCATACTGTCACTGGCTCACCATACAGCTCCGTAATTTGTTGATAACACGATCAATTGACCAGTCAAACGGTCCACATTCAGCAGCGCACATTACCATAGGGCCCACCCGTCAGCGCGTATATGAAGGACAAAAATGGTAATAAATTAGTGGTCGGTGGGTATTCGAAGTCGTGAGACCTCTGGTTGGTAGTCACCGGCGGTTGGGGGGCATTGATTGGGCGGTGGGGTGGGGATCGACGGAGAAAAAGCTCGACACGGGGGGGCCTAGAGGGATGGCCGGTGCGGTGGCAGACCGGGGGTGGGGAGTGGTTTTGGGGAGGGCGGGGTGGCGTGGCGGCACGGGCCGGCCGGCTAGCGGCTCAGGGGGGGTGGAGTTTGATGATAAACTGGAGGCCCTTGATTTCATATCCAACGGCTGGAAAATCTAATGACCAGAGATGAATAAGTCAATCGACTGACGTGTAGCCTCACCCCACACGTACACATGCATGCACGCAAGACACGCACGCATGCAAGCGTGCAACACTGACACGTACACATAACGTACACACGCACGCATGCTGGCGTGCAACACTGACACGTACACATGCACTCATGAACACACACACGTACGCACCCATGCATGCTACACTGAAACATACCCTTGCACGCACGCAACATTCGCACGTCTGCATGCACACAACACATGACGCAAGTCACACACTCGACCTATACATGGATGCACCCTTTGTTAAGGACATGGATTGTTACGGGTATTAATCAATCTTATCTGTGATAAGCAGAACATTGATGTTTGCAGCGGTATTTATGAATCACAACGTATCAAACGGGCTATCAACATAGTAGGCTTATCTACATGAAAAAGATGATGTCACACTCAATGAACAATCATCGGTTTATGAAATGCCCGCTTATGACTGCCCTGGCCCACCAAAGGTTCCTCTGCTGTGTGCTGCATGCGTTGGGACACTGACATGCATGCCATGTACCCAAAGATCCCACACGTCAGTGGAAGAATGACGCGGTGTCCTAGGTCAGAGTCGAGGGCGCCACTCTCTGTGCGCCCGGCTGAACATGCCTCCTTGCCGCATTCAAACGCCTCCATGAAACCCGCCCGTGTGGAAGCCGAGAAACCCACTCTAGACACACGTCCGTTCATGACCGGGCCGACATTAAACGCAGCGCCGGCCGAGCTCCTCCCGTCCATCGTCTATTCAATCTCCTATTTAAACGAGGCCAAACGCCGGCCAAGAATCGCACACCTCCACCACTGCCCTATCTCCTCCTTCACCATTTTGTCCACTCTTACAATGGCTTGCGAAGAGTAGTTATTACGTATCCAAGCCGGCTGGGTAGCCTGCCGGATACGAGCTATGCAGCTCGCTGATCCACCTCCCTTCCCTTGCCCGACGGAGATAGTTGCCGCCCCAAGCTGGCGCGCGGTTCAGCAACTCGGCGCTCCAGGCCAGCTCGACAAGGAGCGGCGCACGGGCATCGTTGCTGCCGTCCATGCTGCTGCCTCGTACCGCGTCTCTCGTTTCTGTGGCCGAGACTCCCATGTCGGCGGCCGTACCATGCAAGCAGCGACAGAAGCCGGGTGCAAGGAGAGCGACGAGTCGGTGGCCAGCGTCTCCGCGTCCGCCGCCATCATCGAGGAGAAGTAGAACACGGGAGGCCACCGCCGCTTGGGTCCCATGAAGGCCACCGTGGAGGCGACGCCGGCGTACACAGCAGGTGTCTTGCCGGATCCTTGATACCTCTCCAACGTATCTATAATTTTTGATTGTTCCATGCTATTATATTACCCCTTTTGGATGTTTATGGGCTTTATTTTACACATTTATATCATTTTTGGGACTAACCTACTAACCGGAGGCCCAACCCATATTGCTGTTTTTTTTGCCTATTTCAGTATTTTGAAGAAAAGGAATATCAAACGGAGTCCAAACGGAATGAAACCTTCGGGAGCGTGATTTTTGGAACGAACCTGATCCAGAGGACTTGGAGTGCAAGACAAGAAGCTGTCGAGGCTCCCACGAGATAGGAGGGCGCCCCCCCATAGGGTGCGCCCCTGTCTCATGGGCCCCTCGGGCGGCCACCGACGTACTTCTTCCTCCTATATATACCTACGTACCCCGAAAACATCCAGGAGCAAGATGAAACACAATTTCCACCACCGTAACCTTCTGTATCCGCGAGATCTCATCTTGGAGCCTTCGCCGGCACTCTACCGGAGGGGGAATCGACCATGGAGGACTTCTACATCAACATCCTTGCCCCTCCGATGAGTTGTGAGTAGTTTACCACAGACCTACGGGTCCATAGTTATTAGCTAGATGGCTTCTTCTCTCTTTTTGGATCTCAATAAAATGTTCTCCCTCTCTCTTGTGGAGATCTATTCAATGTAAACTCTTTTTGCGGTGTGTTTGTCAAGATCCGATGAATTGTGGGTTTATGATCAAGTTTATCTATGAATAATATTTGAATCTTCTCTGAATTCTTTTTTGTATGATTGAGTTATCTTTGCAAGTCTTTTCGAATTATCTGTTTGGTTTGGCCTACTAGATTGATCTTTCTTGCCATGGGAGAAGTGCTTAGCTTTGGGTTCAATCTTGCGGTGTCCTTACCCAGTGACAGAAAGGGTTGCAAGGCACGTATTGTATTGTTGCCATCGAGGATAACAAGATGGGGTTTATATCATATTGCTTGAGTTTATCCCTCTACATCATGTCATCTTGCTTAATGTGTTACTCTGTTCTTATGAACTTAATACTCTAGATGCAGGCAGGAGACGGCCGATGTGTGGAGTAATAGTAGTAGATGCAGGCAGGAGTCGGTCTACTTGTTATGGACGTGATGCCTATATACATGATCATGCCTAGATAATCTCATAACTATGCGCTTTTCTATCAATTGCTCGACAGTAATTTGTTCATCCACCATAATACTTATGCTATCTTGAGAGAAGCCACTAGTTAAACCTATGGCCCTCGGGTCTATCTCTTATCATATTTGCTTCCAATCTACTTTTATTTGCATCTTTACTTTTTGCATCTATACTATAAAATACCAAAAATATATTTATCTTATCTTACTATCTTTATTAGATCTCACTTATGCAAGTGGCCGTGAAGGGATTGACAACCCCTTTATTGTGTTGGTTGCGATTTCTTTGTTTTTTTGTGTAGGTGCGTGGGAATTTTGAGGAGCCTCCTACTGGATTGATACCTTGGTTCTCAAAAACTGAGGGAAATACTTATGCTACTATTGCTGCATCACCCTCTCCTCTTCGAGGAAAACCAACGCAAGCTCAAGACGTAGCAAGAAGGATTTCTGGCGTCGTTGCCGGGGAGGTCTTCGCTCAAGTCAACATACCAATTACCCATCACAAACCCATCTCCCTCGCATTTACATTATTTGCCATTTGCCTCTCGTTTTCCTCTCCCCCACTTCACCCTTGCCATTTTATTCGCCCTCTCTTTCCCAATCTCCTCCTCTCTTTTTCGCTTGCCTTTTCCTGTTTGCTTGTGTGTTGGATTACTTGTTGCCATGGAGCAAGATAATACCAAATTGTGTGATTTCTCGAATACCAATAATAATGATTTCCTTAGTACTCCGATTGCTCCTCTTAATGATGTTGAGTCTTGTGAAATCAATACCGCTTTGCTGAATCTTGTTATGAAAGATCAATTCACCGGCCTTCCTAGTGAAGATGCCCCTACTCATCTAAACAACTTTGTTGATTTGTGTGATATGCAAAAGAAGAAAGATACGGATAACAATATTGTCAAATTGAAGTTATTTCCGTTTTCACTTAGAGATCGTGCTAAAGTTTGGTTTTCATCTTTGCCTAAAAATAGTATTGATTCTTGGAACAAGTGCAAAGATGATTTTATCTCTAAGTATTTTCCTCCCGCTAAGATTATCACTCTTAGGAACGATATTATGAATTTTAAACAACTTGATCATGAGCATGTTTCCCAATCTTGGAAAAGAATGAAATTGATTCTTCGCAATTACCCTACTCATGGTTTGAATTTATGGATGATCATACAAAAATTTTATGCCGGTTTGAACTTTGCTTCTAGAAATCTCTTAGATTCGGCCGCGGGAGGCACGTTTATGGAAATCACGTTAGGAGATGATACAAAACTTCTTGATAATATTATGGCTAATTATTCTGAATGGCACACCGAAAGATCTTCTAGTAAAAAAGTGCATGCTATAGAAGAAATCAATGTTTTGAGTGGAAAGATGGATGAACTTATGAAGATGTTTGCTACTAAAAATACTCCTCTTGATCCCAATGATATGCCTTTGTCCTCTTTGATTGAGAATAATAATGAATCTATGGATGTGAATTTTGTTGGTAGGAATAGTTTTGGAAACAATGCTTATAGAGGAAACTTTAATGCTAGACCGTTCCCTAGTAATTCCTCTAATAATTATGGAAGTTCCCACAATAATTCTTATGGTAATTTTAATAAGATGCCCTCTGGTTTTGAGAATAGTGTGAAAGAATTTATGATTTCTCAAAAGAACTTTAATGCTTTGCTTGAAGAAAAATTGCTCAAAGTTGATGATTTGGCTAGGAACGTTGATAGACTTTCGCTTGATATTGATTCTCTTAAACTTAGGTCTTCTTCTCCTAAGCATGATATCAATGAGTCTCTCAAAGTAATGAGAATTTCCATTGATGAGTGTAAGGAAAGAACCGCTAGATTGCGAGCTAAGAAAGATAGCTTTATAAAAGCGTGTTCTTCTAGTTTCCATGAAAATAATGATGAGGATCTTAAAGTTGTTGATGCGTCTCATATTAGATCTATGTTTTGCAATATGAATTTTGATGGTTATGGGACTGATGATGAATCAACTTTGCCTAGAAGGCGTCCCAAGAATTCAGAGTCTTTAGATCTTGATGCTAAATTTGGTAAAAAGGAGATTGGAGAATCCTCAACTTCTAATAACATTGAACCTACCATCTCAGATTTCAAGGAATTTGATTATGATAATTGTTCTTTAAAAGGTTGTATTTCCTTGTTGCAATCCGTTGTTAATTCTCCCCATGCTTATAGTCAAAATAAAGCTTTTACCAAACATATCGTTGATGCCTTGATGCAATCTTATGATGAAAAACTTAATTTGGAAGTTTCTATACCTAGAAAACTTAATGATGAGTGGGAACCTACTATAAAGATTAGAATTAAAGATCATGAGTGTTTTTATTTGTGCGATTTGGGTGCTAGTGTTTCCAAGATTCTGAAAACTTTATGTGATATTCTAGGTTTCCATGATCTTGATGATTTCTCTTTAAATTTGCACCTTGCGGGTTCCACCATTAAAAAGCCAATGGGAAGGATCAATGATGTTCTCATTGTTGCAAATAGAAATTTATTGCCCGTGGATTTTATCGTTCTTGATATAGACTGCAATCTTTCTTGCCCTATTATTCCTGGTAGACCTTTCCTTAGAACGATTGGTGTGATTATTGATATGAAGGAAGGGAATATTAGATTACAATTTCCATTAAAGAAAGGCATGGAGCACTTTCCAAGAAAGAAAGTCAAATTACCTTATGAATCTATCATGCGGGCTACTTACAAATTTAGTGCCAAAGATGGCACTCGGTAGATCTATCTTTGCTTTTATGCCTAGCTAGGGGCGTTAAACGATAGCGCTAGTGGGGAGGCAACCCAATTTTCTCTATTTTTTTTGTTTTTGCTACTGTTTAGTAATAAATATTGCATCTACCTTCTGTTTAGATGTGTTTTTATCTTTTAATTAGTGTTTGTGCCAAGTAGAACCTATAGGATAACCTAAGATGATAGTTGATTTGATTCTGCTGAAAAACAGAAACTTTGCGCGCACGAATATTATTTTGTTAAATCAGAGGGAATGTGTTTTTGAGTTTATTGTTTTTGCTGCTGTTCAATAAACAAATTGTCCAGGACTTCCTATTTTTGTAGGATTTTTAGAGTTCCAGAAGTTTGCGTTAGTTACAGATTGCTACAGGTTGTTCTGTTTTTGACAGATTCTGTTTTTCGTGTGTTGTTTGCTTATTTCGATGCATCTATGGCTAGTAAAAAAGTTTATAAATCATAGAGAAGTTGGAATACAGTAGGTTTAACACCAAAACAAATAAATAATGAGTTCATTACAGTACCTTATGTGGTGGTTTTGTTTTCTTTCTCTAACGGAGCTTATAAGATTTCCTGTTGAGTTTTGTGTTGTGAAGTTTTCAAGTTTTGGGTAAAGCTTTTATGGACTATGGAATAAAGGGTGGCAAGATCCTAAGCTTGGGGATGCCCAAGGAACCCCAAGATATTCAAGAATAGCCAAAAGCCTAAGCTTGGGGATGCCCCGGGAAGTCATCCCCTCTTTCGTCTTCGTTCATTGGTAACTTTACTTGGACCTATATTTTTATTCGCCACATGATATGTGTTTTGCTTGGAGCGTCGTGTATTATATTAGTCTTTAATTTTTAGTTTACCACAATCATACTTTCTGTACACACCTTTTGGGAGAAGCCTATTTGATTAGAATTTGCTAGAATACTCTATGTGCTTCACTTATATCTTTTGAGTTTGATAGTTTTTGCTCTAGTGCTTCACTTATATCTTTTAGAGCACGGTGGCGACTTATTTTTGTAGAAATTACTAGTATTTCATGCTTCACTTATATTATTTTGAGAGTCTTTTAGAACAGCATGGTATTTGCTTTGGTTATAAAATTGGTCCTAGAATGGTAGGCATCCAAGTTGGGTATAATAAAAACTATCATAGGAAGTGAATTGGATGCTATGATCAATTTGATACTTGATAATTGTTTTGAGATATGGAGGTAGTGATATTAAAGTCATGCTAGTTGGGTGATTATGAATTTAAAGAATGCTTGTGTTTAAGTTAGCAAGTCCCGTAGCATGCACGTATGGTTAAAGTTGTGTAACAAATTTGAAACATGAAGTGTACCTGGCTTGTGCATCCTTATGAGTGGCGGTTGGGGACGAGCGATGGTCTTTTCCTACCAATTTATCCCCCTAGGAGCATGCGCGTAGTACTTGATTTTTGATGACTTCTAAATTTTTGCAATAAGTATATGAGTTCTTTTGACTAATGTAGAGTCCATGGATTATACACACTTTTATCTTTCCGCCTTTGCTAGCCTCTTCGGTACCGTGCATTGCCCTTTCTCACCTTGAGAGTGGGTGCAAACTTCACCGGTGCATCCAAACCCAGTGATACGATACGCTCTATCACACATAAACCTCTGTATATCTTCCTCAAAACAGCCAACATACCTACCTATTATGGCATTTCCATAGCCATTTCGAGATATATTGCCATGCAACTTTCCACCGTTTCGTTCGTCATCATCATGACATACTTTACTTTTGTCATATTGCCATTGCATGATCATGTAGTTGACATCGTATTTGTGGCAAAGCCACCATGCATTATTTTTCATACATGTCACTCTTGATTCATTGCACCATCCCAGTACACTGCCGGAGGCATTCATATAGAGTCATATCTTGTTCTAGTTTCAAGTTGTAATTCTTATGTTGTAATCAACAGAAGTGTGATGATCATCATTATTAGAACATTGCCCAAAGAAAGAAAAAATAAAGGCCAAAAAAAGAAAGGCCCAAAAGAAAAAAAAGAAAAAAAAAGAAAAAAAAGAAAAAAAGAAAATAAATAAAAAGGGCAATGTTACTATCTCTTTTTCCACACTTGTGCTTCAAAGTAGCACCTTGTTCTTCATGTAGTGAGTCTCATATATTGTGCTTCAAAGTAGCACCATGTTGTCATATAGTGAGTCTCATAAGTTGTCTTTTTCATACCAGTGGGAATTTTTCATTATAGAACTTGGCTTGTATATTCCTACGATGGGCTTCCTCAAATGCCCTAGGTCTTCGTGAGCAACCAAGTTGGATGCACACCCACTAGTTTTCTTTTGTTGAGCATTCATTTATAGCTCTCGTGCATCCATTGCATGGCAATCCCTACTCCTCATGTTGACATCAATTGATGGGCATCTCCATAGCCCGTTGATTATCCTCGTCAATGTGACGCTTTCTCCTTTTTTGTCTTCTCCACACAATCCCCATCATCATATTCTATTACACCCATAATGCTATATCCATGGCTCACGCTCATGTATTGCGTGAATGTTGAAAAAGTTTGAGATTATTTAAGTATGAAACAATTGCTTGGCTTGTCATCGGGGGTATAGAAGTTGGGAACATCTTTGTGTGACGAAAATGAAGCATAGCCTAACTATATGATTTTGTAGGGATGAACTTTCTTTTGACATGTTATTTTGAGAAGACATGATTACTTTGATTAGTATGCTTGAAGTGTTACTATTTCTTTTATCAATATGAACTTTTATTTTGAATCATTTGGATCTAAACATTCATGCCACAATAGAGAAAATTACATTATGAATTATGCTAGGTAGCATTCCACATCAAACTTTCTCTTTTTATCATTTACCTACTCGAGGACGAGTAGGAATTAAGCTGGGGATGCTTGATACGTCTCCAACGTATCTATAATTTTGATTGTTCCATGCTATTATATTACCCCTTTTGGATGTTTATGGGCTTTATTTTACACATTTATATCATTTTTGGGACTAACCTACTAACCGGAGGCCCAGCCCATATTGCTGTTTTTTTGCCTATTTTAGTATTTCATAGAAAAGGAATATCAAACAGAGTCCAAATGGAATGAAACCTTCGGGAGCGTGATTTTTGGAACGAACGTGATCTAGAGGACTTGGAGTGCAAGCCAAGAAGCTGTCGAGGCTCCCACGAGATAGGAGGGCGCCCCCCTATAGGGCGCGCCCCCTGTCTCATGGGCCCCTTGGGCGGCCATCGACGTACTTCTTCCTCCTATATATACCAACGTACCCCGAAAACATCCAGGAGCAAGACGAAACACAATTTCCACCACCGTAACCTTTTGTATCCGCGAGATCTCATCTTGGAGCCTTCTCCGGCACTCTGCTGGAGGGGGAATCGACCATGGAGGGCTTCTACATCAACATCCTTGCCCCTCCGATGAGTTGTGAGTAGTTTACCACAGACCAACGGGTCCATAGTTATTAGCTAGATGGCTTCTTCTCTTTTTTTGGATCTCAATACAATGTTCTCCCCCTCTCTTGTGGAGATCTATTCGATGTAAACTCATTTTGCGGTGTGTTTGTCAAGATCCGATGAATTGTGGGTTTTTGATCAAGTTTATCTATGAATAATATTTGAATCTTCTCTGAATTCTTTTATGTATGATTGAGTTATCTTTGCAAGTCTCTTTGAATTATCAGTTTGGTCTGGCCTACTAGATTGATATTTCTTGCCATGGGAGAAGTGCTTAGCTTTGGGTTCAATCTTGCAGTTTCCTTACCCAGTGACAGAAAGGGTTGCAAGGCACGTATTGTATTGTTGCCATCGAGGATAACAAGATGGGGTTTATATCATATTGCTTGAGTTTATCCCTCTACATCATGTCATCTTGCTTAATGCATTACTCTGTTCTTATGAGCTTAATAGTCTAGATGCAGGCAGGAGTCGGTCGATGTGTGGAGTAATAGTAGTAGATGCAGGCAGGAGTCGGTCTACTTGTTATGGACGTGATGCCTATATACATGATCATGCCTAGATAATCTCATAACTATGCTCTTTTCTATCAATTGCTCGACAGTAATTTGTTCACCCACCGTAATACTTATGCTATCTTGAGAGAAGCCACTAGTGAAACCTATGGCCCCTGGGTCTATCTCTTATCATATTTGCTCCAATCTACTTTTATTTGCATCTTTACTTTTGCATCTATATTATAAAATACCAAAAATATATTTATCTTATCTTACTATCTTTATTAGATCTCACTTTCGCAAGTGGCCGTGAAGGGATTGACTACCCCTTTATCGCGTTGGTTGCGAGTTCTTTGTTTGTTTGTGTAGGTGCGTGGGACTTTTGAGGAGCCTCCTACTGGATTGATACCTTGCTTCTCAAAAACTGAGGGAAATACTTACGCTACTATTGCTGCATCACCCTCTCCTCTTCGAGGAAAACCAACGCAAGCTCAAGACGTAGCAATCCTTTTGTTGCGAGGACCTTCGTAGACCCCGCATGAGCTCCACGGAAGAGGGGAATGTTACGATGAACTCGAGCCGGTGCTAGCCATTGCAAAGTAGTGGCCGGTGATGAACTCGAACCGGTGCTGACCACCATCATCTTCGGCATCAGCCAATGATATCAGTTGGGCAGTGGGGAAGCGAGCCGTCCTTTGCGCTGAAGCATATACCTCCGGGGCTCCCGGCAGTCCGGTGATCATGCTGCCGGACATGAGGAACACAAATCGATCGGCGGGCGACCATTTAAGCCAGGTTATATATACCTGTGTTGTCCAGAACTAGCACTGCGTAGTTCATTTGAATGTAATGAAATCCGTCATGTTTGTATGAAAATCCGGCATTTTATATGATTTCCGTTGTTGTTTATATGAAATATCAGTTTGTCTACGTGTTTGCGTGAATTTTTTCTGATTGGTTGAGTTGCTGTTATAATGTGTGTGACTACGGTTGGATGGAGTAATTTGTGGGTCGTCGGTCGGTCTGCGGGCGGCTCGGGCGGCGTTGTGGGACAAAAAAAACACAGCTCGTGCGAGCTCGTCTCCAACGTGCGCGCTGGAGGATGCATGAGCACCCGAGCCATTCGTCGTTCATCGGTGGCAAAGGCACCGGTGGACAAAAGGGTCGCCAATATTTGGCTACCCCGGGCAAGATCCAAACAGCCCCTCCCAACAGATTCAAATCCCTCGTTCGCCGTGGAATTTTGCCATGTGTTGTTTTTAGGGACTAGCAAGATGCCCGTGCATTGCACGGAACATCAAGATGCATTTTTTTACAAACTTTCGCATGCATGCAAGGGATAATTAATGTCCTCCTTTGCTAGTACCACGAGGCAAACACCATTAATATTGCATCAATTAGTGTTAGTGGCCTTGTATATCTGCAAATTGTAATTTTGATAGTGGGCCCTTGTATATAAAAATGGAGGGAGAAAGATGAGAGATAAGGTGAGGAGAAATGGGGCGTGGTGGTGACTGGTGGTCGGACTGGGCGGAGGCATGGGGATGGACGGAGCATTATGTCTAGGTTTGTATCTCTCTCTCACACACCCACGTAGGTGGGGGACGTGCACGAAGAGAAGAGGTGCACGCACGACACACGTACTCCCATCTCTTTCCCAACCATACTCGCGCGGGTACGCGGTGGAGCTCATTTCTGTACGAAAAGGCAGCCCACGTGGTAATTTGACATGTGTACTGGTTGTCCACTTGGAGGAGGGAGGATCGTCTACCACGGGTGAAAAACAAATTGCGACTTGATGTGCTATGTTAAAAAAAGAGGCAAACCATGTGGGGCCTACCTTAGAGGCAGGGCTCTATACACTGGAGTACGTTTGATGTGTCCCGTCAACTCGCAGAACGAGGAGAAGCTTGCTTAGTACGCCGTCTGCCCTGCCCACGGGCGCGGTGGCTCGCAGGATGAGGTGAAGCTTGCTTATGAGTAGTAGTACTACTACTGTACGCCTTACGCCCGCTCCGTCGCCCACGCGCGTGGTGGCTCGTAGGACGAGGAGAAATTTTTACTACTCCCTCCGTTTACTCGTCGTCCCTACTACGTACCTTGGTTAGAGAGATTATCATATTGTTTGGAATATATATGTCCTTTAGTACTCCCTCCATTTACTTATACAAGGCCACTATAAAAAATAGTAATCGAGAGAAAAGTTACTACTCCCTCCTTTCCAGTCTATGCCTCAATTTCAAAATCTCTCCAACCAAGGTAGACGGTGAGTGGTCGAATTAATTTCATAGTTTGCACAAGTAATTAGTACGCTCGTTTTTCTAAATAAGTTATGTTTACCGAGGCATTAATTAGAACGAATGCATGAATGACCACTAAATTTCCATGAACTTCTACCTGCATTGGTGAGTTTCCTCTTGACACTGCTTGCATCGGGTGATCTAACGCACCTCGAAATCCAACATATAATGGTACCACTACTAGTAGTAGAATTGAGACTTATCAAACGGAAAAATGAATGTTTTTAGACGAGCCCTATAAACCCTAGTGGGTACGTACTCCGTAAAAACAGATTTTTCCAAAACTAAGTCGCTCCCTTTGATGAATTCTGTAGTATACTCCTCCGTCGACGCTCCCTTTCATGAAATCTGTACTTCCTGTCGCCGACATGTGGGACATATAGAAACCGGGTCGACGTGTCAAGCACCAAATAACAGTGCAGAACAACAGGGGGGCACACCCCACTCGTACTGGCCCAGTTGTAGTAATGAGCAATGAGACGTCAAATCACAATGCCGCACATTCCCAGACGGACGAAGCAACCATTATTTCACACTTCGGTTTGCCATCATCTCAAACCACGTAGTATTGCTTCTGCCTCAAGAGGGAAACGCGCATCGCCTTGGTACATCATGACACGTGGGACCGCATGACAGGCCATGCTTCCCCGCCGATCGCTCAGTAAAATCACCTCATTTTTACTATACTTCCTCCGTATCGGTTTACTACATGGCATGCACGTCATTCTAGGTTGAGAATTTAACTGTCTATATATGTGATGAACAGTACTCTAGGCTTTAAAAAATGTATACTTTTGTACAGTAGTAGTATCGATGGATTGCGCCATGGAGCAAACATTGAAATTAAAAAAAAGGTGGTACATATAGAGAGCGCTCGTCGCCAAATTATGCATATAGTACTATTAAAAAAGCTAGTACGTGCTTAATTGGGGTGCTAAATTCTATTAAAGAAATACTAGTAGTATGTACATACTGAAGAGTTAAAGTAACGAGAAGAAACATAACATAGTTCTGCTGGGGGCTCAGCACAACACCCCCCTCAAATTAAACTAAGCACACCTGAAATTAAACTATGCAACTAATCCAGTAGACACTGCATTAGAACCACCCTGAGCAACGATACTGACACCTTACTCACTCGGAGTCCTCGTCCACGTCCTCGACTTCGTCCTTGTCCCTCTTCCTCTTTGCCAATACTTCTTTGCTTGAACCGCACACTTGGCTCTTGCTCTTCATCCAACCCTTGTAGATATTGAAACAAAGGTAGCCATCCATTGCAGTGTAGTGGATGTGGTCTATATCTAGTACATCCGCTGCCATGCATGACGACGAAACGTGTAATGAGGTTTCTCCAGTTTACAGTATGAAGGATGAACCATGGATCCTGCCAGGGTCAGCATTGAAGGCTGGCCACCGGAGGGCAGCAGTCGATTCTTTTGGAGGTCAAAGGGGTTGCCTACAACGAGGCCTATCTGACCCAGGACATCCTTGTCATTCCTAAAGTCTACAGTAACGAATTTGACTAGGTTGCTCTTGAGGAAGTTCTTAAAATCCAGGCATTGAACGTCGGCTTGGCATGTGTGGTAGACCAAGCATAAGTCATGCACGCAAACCTGGGTCACGACGGGCTTCTTCCTCTCTTCGTCCTTTAGATCCTTCTCTCGTCCCAGGACTATGGTGTACTCAACATCTAGCCCAGCGACCCACTCATCATCTGAGTTTTCGAACATGCGTCTGAAGCGAGAAAGGCATCCTTTCACCATCGCGGAAGAACGGGTGTAGATGATGTCGAACTCATCGCAGGTGATGGTTCTAACCTTTTACTCACCGCCGATCATGGAGATTTGGGACGCCATGAATTTGGGAGGAGGGTTAGGATTAGTGGAATTGCCGTAATGTGAAAGGACGGGACGACTAGGAGCGAACCACCATAATATTAAAGGACGTGCGAGGACGAGTTGGAGTGTACTGCCAGCGTGCGAACGACAGGGTAGTGGCTTTCCATTCTCCCATGATAGGAGCTTCCGAGAGCCCTTGGATCTGAGATCGAACGGTTGCATGGTGTGATTCTAGACCTATGGGTGAATATCCTATCCTGGAGGGTTATTCTGCAAATTTTTAGCAACTTAGCATGCGACCGTTTGATCTCAGATCCAGGGGCTGCCAGCAGCCCGTATCATGGTCGCGCCTACCACGATCGTCGCGTAGCTCGCGCAGTCGTGCCCTTGGAGATTTAACACGGTGCGTTAGGCTATCTGATGTTGGCATGTCATCACTTAGTCACTCATACTACAACAAGGTTAGCTATAAGGTTGGCTATAAGTGTATTTTTTTACTTCTCTCTATCTCTTTCGTCGTACTCCCTCCGTCCCATAATATAAGAACATTTTTGACACTAGTGTAGTGCCAAAACGTTCTTATATTATGGGACACATTGAGTAGTATTTATTGCATTTGCCAAGGAGTGACCTCTTCCAATGAAATGGTGTGCTTATTAGTTTTTTGTTGGTAAGTTTGCTTCATTTAATTAGCTATAGACTCCAAATTGTCTTTTCACCTAGGTACACGTGCTTAGCACCGTTTCTTCCTTGGGTCACCAAATTATTCTCTCTCTTCTTGATTAACTTGCCACATCAGACTTTATGCCTATGTGGAAAGCTTAGCACCTATAGGAGCAAGTAAGTACAATAGTGCGCTTTACATGGCATTTTAGCATACGTGGAGGAAAGAGAGGCAAGGAAAAAGTGGAGAAATGGGCTCTAATGCAAGAGCCAGCCTCTACTACATGGTGGAGCATTGGGAGAGGCACCTGTATGGAGGTGGTCAGGAATCGGTAGACTCACGCCGGTCGTAGCGCCGCAGTTAAAATGATAATAGCAAGTCAAATCACGGGGCCCCACCTGTCCAGCAGTAACTCGCTGTCAAATCACACAACCCTACGTTTGCAGCATCCTACTCCCTCGTCTTCTCGTGTCTCTGTCGAACCGACAAGGCATAACTGCCCCGCCTACCGCACAGGAAAAGCCCCGCCCTCGACTTTTAAATACAACTACATCCGCTTAAGAATCCAATGATATAGTTTTTGTGACATAGTAACTCATATTTAGTTAGTCAAATGGATGACCTAGAACTGCGTGCACGCCCTATAAACCGAGACGTCTAAAAATAAAAAAACAAGATGGAGAGGGTAGTTCAACACGTATCTTTTTAGATCAATATAGTCGAGATTCACCAAGGAGCAAAACCAAGTGGTAGGCTGCTCCTGTCGTGTTGGCGTAGCAACACAAGCAGGGTCAGTCCGCACACGAAATGGCGACACACTTAACAGGACCCCTTTGGCCGCCATGTGGCTCATCCACCATCTTGTTCCACATGCGATGCACCAAATTACAGTTCGGAGCAGCGGTTGGAATTGGAGGCACCCTGGTCGTAGCGCCGCAGTAGTAGAAAATGAGCGATGAGGGGTCAAATCACAAAGCCCCACCTTTCCCGCATTAAGCTGGACGGACGAAGCAACCATCATTTCACTCTAGGGCACAAGAGCATAAAGAAAAGAGAAAACAGTGATGCGTGCGACAGCTACCTAGGGCACCCTAGGGTAGGGGTCTCCACTACAGATCCTTTTTTTTGAAAGCGCCTCCACTACAAATCGGCTTCTCCCTCGTCCTCTCGAAGAAAACCGATGATGAGTGCGGCGGTAGGGTTTGTAGGAGTACTACGGTGTGCGGGGCCATGTCATAGTAAACGGGTTCGAGTCGACGCCTTAAATATGTGTGGGCCACCTGGTTTTACGGGAACGAGGCAGCATTTTGGGTTCGGGGACCAGTGGAGATATAGTACGTAAAATTTTTTATGGACGTAGGTTCGACCAAAAGGCAATGATGCATGGGCCGTGCATTTTGATATACCCGGGGCCGCGTGAAATTTGCTATTCTACTCAAAACTAGTAAGGTACACATGCATTGAACGCATGAGATTTCGAAACCAAATTATGAATAAATACACACTAGCATGTAAAGCTTTGAGTCATATATGCATGATGTAGATGTTCATTTAGTTCTTATAGTTCATCTCATTCAAAATCAATTAGTTTTATAAAAATGTTAAGATTCATGGGGTTGTGCATTGTAAAGCATAAAGTAAACAACAAATAGTGGCAATTCATTTAGAAAAAAAATCAATTATGATACAGAAGATTCTAGAACAAAGGAGAAGTGCTTGTGTTTTGAGGTTTGTGCATTATGCTTAAGTTCAACCATGGAGTCTTCTAAATTGTACATGTGGCAGATCTGGTGGAATGTTGATGATACCCAACGGCCAGTAGTGCTCGGATTTGCCATCTCTGCACTGTCGGATTAGCTTCATCCAGCGACCATCTTTCAAAGTTATTGGCACACTATATAGTTCTTGTGCCATAGTTGCATGTTTTGGAAAAAAGCTACTAGTGGGTTGTACTATCTATTTAGGAATAGGAGATGTATACATGGAAGTTGTAGGGAAAGAGATTACATGGAGCATCTCAATTCCTATGAGTAGGGATTGGAAAAGAGATGTCATTTGGTTCACATCATAGGAACTTTTCTATTGAATCTAGAGATGACATGTATCTCAATTCCTATGAGGAGGGATTAAGAAAGAGATGTAATTTGGTTCATATCATAGGAACTTTTCTATTGAATATATGCTAATGTTTATTTTCCTTTGAAATTAAGGGAGTATAGGAATCCATTCATATGAACCAAGTGGCTCTAAAGCTATAGAATTGATATCATGTTTATTTCCTTTGAAATGTGGAGTATATGAATCTATTCCTATGAACCAATTGGCTCTAAAGGAAAAAATCCTATAAAAATCATATCATATAGAGTTCCTATGGTATTCCTCGACACCAAAGGATGGTTGAAATTGCTGCGGGTGATACGATGGTCTTTCTTTGTAGACTCCTCACCCATCTTTATAGTTACCTCTCGAAGATGAATGAAATGATATATACAGGGTATTGTACAATTGCAATTTGGTACACGAAAACTCGGTAAAAGTTTGTGAGGTTCGAAGTTGCAATAAAGCTATATGCGCTGTATTTCGGAATGGAGGGAGCATACGACAGTTGCTAACACTCACGTGTAGATTTCCGTGTAGGACGAGTGGCTATTCTGTTAAATGACATGGCAAAACTGACACTGTCGGATGCCGATCTAACGGTTCTTACGACGTTCGTCAGGAAAAGGCTTGTGGCGAATATTTGTCAGATAATGATTTACGGACACATGCATTGCATTGATACGTGCCCGCCTTTCTCTCTCACACACACACCCTCACGAGTCACGACTCTCTCGAGTCCTCTCGCAGACTCGCACGTCGCACCCACCGTCTATCTGCAGGTAGACCTCACGCACATATGTGCTCTTCACACCCTACCCTCAGAACATCTAAAAAACAGGAGACGTCGCGCACATTTTATTTTAGCTCACACGCCACACACTTATACTATTACTCTTGCGGAGAACGTTCTTTGGGCATAGTATATTGTACTCTCACAAAGAGAAGCGGTGCACGCACGCACTAGTTCTCTCACACCCACTCGCGGGTACACGTAGGAGCGCATTTTTTGAAGCTGGTACAACAAAATCACTCCACTATATATATAAGTAGGAGCCTTAGCGCTTGCTTTACTAGGGTTCCTCTCGTTCACTCTCTCATGCTCTCTATATCTAAGCAAGATATAGGTGGCCACACTCTCTCTCAGCTCACGGCTGGTCACAAATCTGGCCGGACAACCTCGACTGGGGCAGGGGTGTAGGTGGATCATTCATGCTACCGTCGGCGGCGAGGGAGGAGACCAACGGCTGCCCGCGCGTCCCGATCGGCGGCCGTGTCGTTCTCTCCGAAGAGCGCCGGCTCAGGAGGCCCTCCGACCCCTTCTTCCTCCTTGTAGTATTGTGGCCAAGATGTGGCACCCCAACGCCGTCTTTGCCACATGCCGACGACCCTCAGGTATATATTCCTTTGAAACCTGCCTTGCTCTACTGCCCTAGCTCCCTTCGTGTGGATCTTTTTCTAATTCCGTCCGCTGTTCCAAAGCCACCTAGACTTTTTACAATTATTAGAGGTAAAGCTAGTCCATACAGTTGACTCTAAGAGTTGGTTCAAACAGGGAAGAAAGTGGGAAAGCTATAGCATGAATCTAGGACTTGGTTCTAAGAGGAAACGGGGGAAAGTAGTAGATACTGGCTACCCAACCGGTCTCTTGGTTGAAAAGACGAAGAAAGCATGGTGGATGGCGAAGGGTGTGGGGAAGTGGACCTATCTCTTGGTTGAAAAAGGAAAGAAAGTGACGGGTGTTGGGGGACAACGCAAATGACAATGAGCAGGTCTAGATTTCCTGTGCTCACATAGGAAAATGTCGCCGAGGAGATAAAAAATGGGACAAATGCAAACATGCTGCCTGAGGGTTTGCCGCTCTCGGCAGCCACATCTGCCTCACCACTTTATGCCCCTGCTGTCCATACGCCAATATCGCTATTGTTAATGTAAAATCACATGAAGCATTAAGAAATGCCACCTAATGTCACTATAAGTAATGGTCTAGTGCCGTCGATGAATTGAAGCAATGCCACCACCATTTTATGAAGTGCTTCCGTCTTGCTTTATTACTCATGAATTTTGTTTTTGCAGTAACACTTAAATCTCACACCGCTAACATTTCTTCATCCCAGTGGAACTGCACAAATTTGATTGCACATTTACTGACCATGTGCTACTCTCATGACAGTAATACTAATGCTATTGTTCTGCATGTTAATCTAGTGGCATTGTTGATGTGATGTGATGCTACTTACTTAAGGACTCTTCATACTGTCAATCTAGTGCCAATTATAACACAATAGATGCTGCTGTTAATCATACGCCACTGCAAATATCTGTCACTGTTTAAATAACTGTATTTCATATTTTTGCAAACAAGGATGTCTGTCTCCATTTCGTTTCGGGATGTCTATCTCCGTATCGTTTCTATTCGCGCAATCAAAAGCACACACCTCAGTTTTAGTAGAACTGCGCAAAATGAGATGGCTATCCCTCGTTGCCGTCGTCTAACCTCCAATCTGCAAGGTATTCCTACATTGGTAGTAACTAAGGTAGAATGACCAGCGCAATCTAAAAGAAGCTGATTCGTACGTTTTACTTACTGATTGCAGTGCAGGGACGAGTGAAAACAACTGCATCCTAGTCCGGAATGCACTTTCTACCAGTTCATCCATGGACCGAGGACTAGCTGGCACGGCTGCACGGCGGTTTTTTGGACAGGTGTGCGGACAGGAGGCATTGTGGTCTGCTTATTTCTGCAAATAGCGGTGCTTAAATTTAGTGGAATGCACAAGAATTTCACCTGGTCAGTACACTGCATGGTTCAGTTCAGCATTCCACCTGAGACCACAATTATAATTGGTTATTCTGGAATGAGAGAACCTAACCCTGGATGGTGGCAACAAGAAAAAACCAGAGTGAACTCCAGGAAATTTAAGCCTGCCGGGAGGCCCTTTGCTTAGAAAAGCCTTACTTATTTTTTCCTGATTTGTAAACCTTGTCACAACTTTGTATTTTGCTGCGAACTAGTATATGTTTGTTATGTTCTATGCATCATTGAGATGTATAAAATTGCTTAACTTATGCTTTTCAAGTTTTTTATGAAGACGAGTTTAATGTGAGTGTTCCACATGAGCGCTGGACTAGCGTGTGAACGTTTGGAATTTACATTGTTGCCTCAGTTAACTGCATGAACCACTGTAACAACATACATAGTTGCTTATACTCCCTCCGTTCCTAAATATTTGTCTTTTTAGATATTTCAATGGACTACCACATACGGATGTATATAGACATATTTTAGAGTATAGATTCACTCATTTTGCTCTGTATCTAGTCACTCGTTGAAATCTCTAGAAAGACAAATATTTAGGAACGGAGGGAGTATGTCAGACAGTAGATTGTTAATTGTTAGCTGGTCGATAGCCTAGTGTTGAAGCGAGTTGAGCCAATGTGCCGTGTTTTGCACAACTGCTTACAAGTGGGGTAGCACCAACAATGTTTACAAGTACTTATGTATATGTCGGCACACAGTTCTCGAACGAGTGCTCTATTTCATCAAAACACACACTGCTTGTATGATAAACCGTGACAACTTATGTCTTACCATGCCATATTCATGAAAAAACTAGTGAGGACACATCTGTTTCGACAACAATTCCGATGGTTCTCACATGATTCATGGGCACACAAAAGTAGCAGCAGTTCCCATAGATGGATTCAAACAGAGTACTAGCCCATAGGGGTCGATAACAGGCAAGGTTCGGATAATTAGATACAATCCAAACTACTATTAAACACTAGCTGGGGCAACTATTTCATGCCTCAATCTAATTTGGGTTGGACACAAGACGGACCTTGACATGAACATCATCGAGAATGTCCCGCAGCAGCTCAATCCTGTGAACCTTCATGAAGACAACCTTGTGGCCTTGCCACAGATAAACTTTTTTGTGGAAGCATGCCATGTCATCTTCCTGCGTAAGCTTGACAAGAGTAGTATGCCTCACAAACGAAGGGGTAGCTTTGAACTTCTTGTGCTTCAGTACACCCTGGACAACACGCCTGACAACAGTGAGGCTGGAATACAACTCTTCATTGGTATAACTACAAATGGCTTCCAGGATCCAACAGCCTAAGAACTCTGTTTTCCCAGTGCGTATATTCAGGTCATCTGCCTCATAGCGAGTGACATGTACAACCACACAATCCTTGTCTGCATCAGGGCTCTAATTGAAGCAGAAACAAATTCTGAATTACTTTTTAGTATAAGAAACACAAGTTATTTAAACCACTATGTATAGCATGGCACCGAAGCTAATAAAATTTTGCATTATTAATAACCACATACTTAGATGAAAAACCACAATCGAGATCGGCAAAGAAGAAAATCACCTTGGGTAGC
>NC_041383.1:447242372-447290827 GCF_002162155.2 Triticum dicoccoides | reverse complement strand
TGCAGTGCCACGGGGGATGTAACCTCAAACGTGGGTTGACCATCTCAGTAGTGGCCGCGAGTGTATCAGGGGTCGGCTCGGTGGCTGCCTCCATCTTCTTGGAGCTCTCTGTCTCGTGGGGATCAGCCTCCCGCGTCTGCTCCAATATCGGTAGATCTTTGCCTGGCTCTGCTTGGTCCATCATGAAACTGACAAATACTAGGAGACCACTTAAAGGAAAACACAATCGCACTGACAATGAAACAAAAAAGAGAGTGAGGATCTTTTACTGCTTTGCAAAAGTTCTTTTTTTTCTCTCAACGAAAATATACCAACATCACGGATCCGCTTACCTTCCCTTCGTTGGGAGAGAAGAACAGTGGCAGATGCGAGTGTTTCCTTTCTTGAAGACGGTGAGGGAGAAGGGAATTCAGCGAAGAGTGAAATGATGGTTGCTTCGTCCGTCAAACTTAGACTGCGGGGAGGCGGGGTTTTGTGATACGACGGCTCGTTACTGCCGCGCTACGACCGGGGTGACTCTCCGCCTGCATACTACTTTCTAATTTGGTGGATGGCATTTGGGCCCGCGCGCCGCATGGCCCGCATGTCGGTGAACAAAAGTATAACGACATTCAGTAGGGGGAGACGTTTCAATGACCTAGGAGGAGCCAGAAGCGGTAGAGTGTCTCCACTGTACTAGTAGTAATTGTTTTTCTGGGTAGCTGTAGAGTGTCTCCACTATACTAGTAGTAATTATTTCTCTGGGCCCAAGAAAAAATAGCCCATCCACACTAGTAAATAGTAAAATCAATTCAAAAGGCCATATATTTACTGAGTGAGAGGCTCTACCCAAACCCAACACACCGCCCCCAAAAAAACCTAGGTGCTCTTCTTCCTCCTCGCTCCCACCCGCCTCACATCAGCTCGCTCCACTCGTACCCCCATATTCCTCACCTCACTCCTATAGAAAACCCCAGCTCCCTTCTTCCTCACTACTACAGAAAAACCCTAGCTCCCTTTCTTCTTCACTCGCACTGCAACTAGGCTCGTCACTCGTTACTCTGCTCAAATCCATGAGCGCGACACGACGCCCTCGAGGAAATTGGAGTCAGCTCACCCCAGCGCCAAGAAGATGAGGCTCCCTCCAGCGGTGACGCCTGTTGTAGTTCCCGCACCCGGCAGCGCGGGGAGAAGCGGCGACCCGCCCCACCGGATCCCAGGAACCCATAGAATCTCGGGTGGACCGCATCAGCGATCTCCCGGACGCCGTCCTTGGGGAGATCATCTCGCTTCTCCCCACCAAGGATTGCTGTCGCACCCAAGTCCTCTCAATTCGGTGGAGCCCTCTATGGTGTGCCATGCCCCTTAATCTCGACTGTCGTCAACTATCTCTCTTCAATGATTTTGAAATCCCTAGAGCCATCATCTCCTCCCACCAGGGCTCCGTTCAAAGCCTCTGCATCCCGTCATGCTACCTGAGCAAGCATACCATGCCCTGCACAGTGGACGCCTGGCTGAAATCCCCTGAATTCACAGAACTACAGCTGCTTGAGTTCTACTATTCCCCTGGAAATCACATACCACATACCGAACGCCATGAACTTGTGACCTCAGCACCGATGTCCATCTCGCGGTTTTCCTCCTCTCTCCACACCGCCACCTTTGCATTGTGCTACCTACCAGACAATCTGGTACTAAACCTTCGACTCCCATTTCTCAAGAAACTTTCACTTGTGGGGGTTCGTATATCGGAGGCCTCATTGCACAACATCATCCACTCCAGTTGCCCTGCCCTGGAGTGCTTGGTGCTTGTTTTCACTGTTAGAATTGGTTGTCTCCAAATAAAGTCGCCTAACCTTGTAAGAATTGGAATTTCTTTTGACGGAAGGCAACTCATCATCCAAGATACCCCTTCACTTCAAAGGTTGATCCTTGATTCTAGTTATTCACCGTTGCAAATAACCATCCTCTCCGTGCCTAAACTGGAGACCTTAGGTGTAATACATGATCTCTGTGCTCATTTCAATATGGTGTTTGGCTCCATAGTTCTTCAGGTACTTTATATTGTCATCTACACTTGTAACCACAAGCTGCATTTTAAATTTCTGTGCATAAGTTATATATCATCTTGGAGTACACATTTTGTACTAATATTATGTTCTATGCTCAATGAAGAGTTTCTCCATGGATGGCCTATCAATGGTGCTGGATTCTGTCAAGATCTTATATATCCAAATGAATAGTTTTGATCTGAACAAGATTATTGGCTTGCTGCAATGCTTTCCATGTCTGGAGAAGTTGTATATAAAGGTGATAATTTCACACACATTGGAAGCCCGCATATAGTGTACTAGAATTAACCGTTCAGCTGTTGCTCTTTCGACACTCTTTTTTTAGACCTTAACTGTTTTCAATCTTCATGTCTATTTAGGCAACAGGACGGGGTAAGAAAGTTATAACCAATCGGTGGATTCGTAAGCATCGGGATTTTATCACTTCTCATGAGATTCGATTGAAGAAAATAATGCTAGAACGATATGTAGCCAACCGTGCAAACACTAGATTTGTCACATTCTTCCTGCTGAATGCGAGGTTACTATTGTCCATCAGGCTTAAGTTTATCGGTAGCATGGTTTTGACGAATGGGTATGTCGAAGAGCAAAAAAGGAGTTTCAGGTGCGCAAAAGAGCTTCTGAACGTGTCGGCCTTCTATTTACAACATATTGTGGTCATAATCCAGTAAATTTTATGACCCAGGATGTTCATTTTATGGACCTTACCAATCCATTTGACTATGACTACCGAAAACAGTGCTAGAGTTAGATGTTGTTTCTCTTTTCAACCTGGTTTTTTTTGTAAACCTGATGAACAATTAACCCTCGTGCTTTTGTACAGTTTGTAAGCTAGAGTTAGATGTTCCTGCCCTTTTCAACTCGGCTATGACTGTCATATTTTCTTTGAAACAAGGCAAATAGCTTGCCATTCGTTCAATTTAGAGTGAAGTATTGTAACAAATCCCAACCAAGGGAAATAACATCACTCTCGCCGGCTGCTTGAGCTCACTGTGCATTACAGAAGCCAAGTGATTAGCCCCCACCAGCACCAACAAACTTATTTCGAACTAGCACATCAAATGGGCTGTAAATTTTCATAGGAAAGGCTGCATGACCATGACAGATTTGGATTCTGACATTTGGGACCCGCGAGGAAATATCCTATCCAAGGTGGTGTCGACTTACTAGCCAGTCAACAAACGATTCTGCCTACCAGCCGTTGGATTGACATCCAACATCTATCGTGTATCTTCTATCTCTTGTCTTCTTCTTCCTCCAGCCGCCCAAACCAAACCACCCCGTCGGCTTCGCCTGCTCCCGCCTCCCATGGCTGGCTGCGACTCCGCAGCCCTACCGTACGTACCCTCCAACATTGGCCAGTCCCTCCCTCTATTCCCCCACACATCCTGGTATTCTCCCGCGACGTCAGCCCCAACACGCACCCGCACCCGAACTAGTCAACCCTCGTACTCCCCTCCACCTGTGACTGGACCGGTGCATCTTCCACGGCTCGCCGTGCACGCTGCTCTGCCCTATTGCATTGTCAACGTCATCAACAACCGAGAGGAACAAGGAGATGGCTGTACGTGGATAGGATGACGGTAGGGACCCACCAGCGTCATGGCAGTACGCAAGCAAGTGCCTCTATATTACAAGCCCAAAAATATGGTTCCTCCTAATGGTTGGACATCTAGGGCTCACGCCATTGTCAATGTAGTCAATAAACGAGAGAATTACACTACGAGCGGCTAACACCAGGGACCGAGCAGGTCGCGTGGTTTTTTTTTGAGGAACAAGCAGTTGTTATTTATACTAGTTTTAGCAACGGATTAGGGTAACAACGGGGCTGTGCGGGGGGCTGTGGCCCGTCTAGCCAGGGTTTTATTTATGTTTACCACATCATGAGCCCAGTTGTGTTTTTTTCTTGCTGAAAATGGCTAGCCCAGTTCTATTTTTTTAAAAGAAATACCCAAACAAGGCCTACTTGCTTTGTCGGCCCTGCTGGGCTGCAAATCTTTCAAGACGAGGAGAGTTTCATTCGGTTTGCCCAGAAATGGGTTGTACATTTTTAAAACACATCAAACCGGGAATTAATTTCAATTTTTTTTCATTACAAGATTTTAAATTCCTATGATTTTTATGCGTGGACAATTATTTGGATTTAATATTTATATGAATTATTTTTCAAAATGGTTTGAATGTGAATCGATATTTCTGGATTAAAAACAGTTGGCCGCACCGAAATATGCAAAATTTCATATACTTTTTAACCGTGGCCACAATATGGGGTGTAATGCTATCAAAAAGAAGATGGGCTCCAAAAAAATTCTTAAGAATTAGCAAATGGGCTGTACATTATTAGAAATAATGGCAGATGGGTTGTATGTTGTTTTCCACAGATTTGAGGCTGACTTGTGCGCCTACTACAGGTTGACGCGTGTGCTTTCATAAAACAAAAGGTTGATGCACACGCAACGCCTTGTCAACTTAGTCAACACACGAGAGCACTGACTGTTGGATGTCCATCCAACGTCTGTCGTGCTTCTTCAATCTCTGCTCTTCATGCTCCAGCTCCTCAAACAAGCATCGGCGGGACTGCCTGCTCCCTCCTCCCGCGGCCGGTTATGCTACCGCGCAGGCCTCACGGCCCCACCGTACTCCGATCGCTGATAGCCATCCCTCTACTCATCCACACCTACGTTTATTCTCCGGGGACGGCAGACTAACCAGTAAACCCTCGTACTCCTCCGCGTGGGAAACAACTGCCGAGTATTCCCTGGCTCCGTGTCGTTCCCTTCCTAGGCCTCGTCGTCGTCCACCTCCCTGGTGCTCTCGGGGCGGCCTGGTCAACATGGTCAATGAACGACATCCATTGGAAGTGGACTGTATGTGGAGAGGCTGACAGCTGGGTCCACGGCCGCACGCAAGAAAATGCCTCCTTATTACGTGCAAAATAATGATTCCTCCACCTGACAGCTAGGACCCACAGGAAGGGCCTCTGTATTTCATGAAAAAAACATTCCCCCCTGATACGTCTCCAACGTATCTACTTTTCCAAACACTTTTGCCCTTGTTTTGGACTCTAACTTGCATGATTTGAATGAAACTAACCTGGACTGACGCTGTTTTCAGCAGAACTGCCATGATGTTGTTTTATGTGTAGAAAAGAAAAGTTCTCGGAATGTCCTGAAAATCCGCGGAGGCACTTTTTGGAATTAATAAGAATTTCTGGGCGAAAGAAATACACCAGGGGGCCCACAGCCTATCCACGAGACAGGGGGTGCCCCCCTATAGGGCGCGCCCCTATCTTGTGGGCCCCCTGGATCTCCACCGACCTCAACTCCAACTCCATATATTAACGTTTGGGGACAAAAAAATCAGAGAGAAAGTTTCATCGCGTTTTATGATACGGAGCCGCCGCCAAGCCCTAATCTCTCTCGAGAGGGCTGATCTGGAGTCCGTTCGGGGCTCCGGAGAGGGGGATTCATCGCCGTCGTCATCATCAACCATCCTCCATGTCAGGACCCCGACTCGGTGTCACATCGATCTAGCCGGTAACACCTCATATCACTTTGCGGCCTCACGCACGGTATCCCCACGGGTGTCGCCTTACCTTTGCCTGGGACCGTTTGCGCCTTTTGGCTCACGTATATGATAGTGTCGCTAGCATCCATATGATAAGGAGCCCGGGCTGACATGACTAGTCGTAAACCCTAAGTGGCACAGACTTACAGGGACAGGCATCCATGACCCAGCTTCGAACGTGTCGGTCATCAGCAAGTGGGTCCGGGCTGTAGCACTGGGCTAGCAGGACTCCGGTAAACTGGGCTGTAGCGGGCTAACAGGACTCCGGTACTCAATGCGTGACATTTCCCCGAAGGGACAGACACCGGAACGAAGAAGGACACATGCCGGCCAGCCTAAGTGTTCCAGAGCAGTAGCAAGCTACCATGGCTCAGCGGTAACACTAGGAGACATTTCCTGGTAAGAGAGGCTACTAAAGATAAACAACTAGATAGTCAGATCCCACACATACCAAGCATTTCAATCATACACACAATATGCTCGATATGTGCAAATACAACAAGGCATCACAACATGACTCTACGACACAAGTACTTTATTTAAGGCTCAGAGAGCCATACATAACATACACAAAGGTACGGGTCTCACGACCCAGCATTCAAGTCATACAGTCATACAAACCAGCAGCGGAAGTAACTTGTCTGAGTACAGACAACTAGAACGATAAAAGAGGCTTGGAAAACCTAGCTATACTACGTGGTCCTTCACAAGCTCAGGATCACCACCTGGGCCTTTAGCCTACTCATTGATGTCAACGTCTACGTAGAACCCATCAGAAGGGGTTGCAGCGTCTTCTGTAAAAATGTAAATTATAGCAACATGAGTACAAAGGTACTCAGCAAGACTTACATCAGATCCTACATACATGCATATTATCAAGAAGGGTTGGTGGAGTTATTGCAGCAAGCCAGCTTTGACTCTTGGCTAGGCTAACCTACGAGACTCCAACTTGAAATGGTTTTTCGCACACGAGTCCACTAATCACCACTTCAATACACTACCGAGGATCCACCTCCGTCTTCCTACGGAAGAGCCATCCTCGGCACTCACACTTATCTTGAGGCTTTTAGTAGTTTCCATTTACTTGTCTATGAACTGTATAGGCAACCAAGTAGTCCTTTACCGCGGACGCGGCTATTCGAATAGATCATGATAACCCTGCAGGGGTGTACTTCTTCATACATGTTTCCACCACTTAGCGTCTGCACACGACATGTGCTCGGCAGACTTCAAGCGAAAGCCGACGTGGGTGTAGACCACGACCTACCTAACGGGTATTCGGTACACCCGGCCACGTACCTACCGCATCACAGCCCACCCCTACGGTCAGCGCTGTCCACGGCCTCCAGTAGGCTACAAACACCAGAAACTACTTGCAACTCCTGGACAGAGAGCTAGGGTGAATAAGAAGTCGAGCGGGGTCATATTTCAGGGCCCAATGCATGGTAGTAGCTGTATCTTAAATCACACATACAGATCTCAGTGCTTAAGGCCGGCTTCAATGAAACAACCCACCATGTACTCCTACATGGCCTTTCATCGATACCTTTACCAAATCGTGTTCACCACACCACTCTCATTACCGACATAATCATTTCACTCTAGCCATCACCTAGATGAACCAGACCTGACATGACTCTAAGCATAGCAGGCATAGCAAGGTAGGAACAACACATACATATGGCTCAATCAACTCCTACACATGCTAGTGGGTTTCATCTAGTTACTGTGGCAATGACAGGTCATGCAGAGGAAGTGGGTTCAACTACCGTAGCACACAGCAGTTTGAAACGCGTTGTCTTAATGCAGTAAAAGAGAGCAGGAGCGAGAACATGGGATTGTATCGATATGATCAAATGGTTGGTTGCTTGCCTGATGGTTCGATGCACTGATACGGTTCTTCGTTAGGGTAATCACGGTACTCCTCGGAGGCAGATCCTGCCGCAAAGAACACCGATACACAACCATCACCAAACAATGTGCAACAATATGATGCATGCATGAAACATAGCAATATGAGTGTGTTGGGCTAATGCAACTAAGACCAGAAGGGTTTGCACCAATTTGAATCAAAGATTCAAATTTCAAACTCAAACATGGCCTTTTAAAGTGATTTTCCTTGTTCTGCATTAAACATCAAGTTAACTTGTTTAATCATGCATGAAAATAGTACAGATGGATAGATTGGATTTTTCTGATCATTTTTCATATATAATTTGTCTGATTTGGAGTTACAGAATAAAAGTTATGAATTTTTGAAGTTTAATTTATATTCTGGAATTTCCTATATTAGAATAATTCCAGAAAATCAATTATTGCGTCAGCCTGACGTCAGTGTGACGTCAGCAGGTCAACGGAACAGGTCCAGGTCAAACCTGACAGTGGGTCCCGCGTGTCAGGGTGATTAATTAATTAAAGTTTAATTAAAACTAAACCTGTTTAATTAACAGGGCTGGGCCCCACCTGTCATTGACTCAGGGGAGTCAACCAGGGCCCACCCGTGGTCAAACCCGGGTCGGCTGCACCGGCGTTTAGCCGCCGGCGAGCCCGACGCGGCGGCGGAAGTGATTTTTGCCGTTCCGGCAACCAAACGAGCCGCGGAGGGCACCGGAGCGGAGCTGAGGTCGAGCCGCAGCTCTTGGTGGAGTCCGTTGGGGTCAGGGTGGCCGGAGTTGGCGCCGGCGACGACTTTGGTGGCCACCGGAGTTCGGCCAAAGTCGAACTTGTCGCTAGGGGGATCGGTGAGGTGCGGGGAGTGCACGGTTGGGCCCAACGCAGCGTGGTGAGTGCGTTGGACACCGCAGGTTGGCCGGAGGATGGCCGGGAGCACGTCGGCGACGAGATCCGCGGCGGTGCGTGCGTGTGATCTTCGTGCGGTGGCTACATGGCTCGGGAATGAGAGAGGGAGGGTCGGAGGGGTAGCTAGGCTCACAGCGCTCCCGTAGAGGCCACCGGCGGGGTCGGGGACGAGCTGAGGCGGCGACGGCATTGAAGGGGATCTCCGGCGACGGCGAGCTCGGGCGAGGTCGGTGCGGTGGTCTCGGGCCGCTCGAGCACACAGGGCTCGGCTAGCTCGATGAAGTGGACGGCGGCGGAGCTCCTGGACACGGCGGCACGGCGTGGGGTTGACGGAGGGCGTGGCTACGGCGAGGGGGTGGCGGCGATGGCGTCGGCCATGGCGTGGGAGAGCGAGGGAGAGGAGCTGGAGAGGAGAGGGGGTGTCTGGGGGGTTCGGGGGAGAGAGGGAGGCCGATTCACGGCGTTAGCCGGGCGAGGGAGGCGGCGAGGCGGCGAGCAGGTGCGTGGCACCCATGCGGTGCTCGTCGCCGAGCACCTGCCTGCCTGCCTGGCCGGCAAGCAGCTCGCTGGCGCGGTGCTGGGCTGGGCCGGCAGGTGGGCCGGGTGCTGGGCGCCAGGTAAGCTTTTTCCATTTTCTTTCTGTTTCTGTTTTTTAATGCTTCTGCAGCTTTGTTGAATTAAATAAAATACTTAGGCAACTCCAAAAATCACCAAACTACTCCTGGTCCATAGTTGGATTATTTCCAACATGAAACATTTTAGTTTGGAGTTATTTGAGCATTTAAATATTTTATATAATTTTAAATGCCCAAATTCAAATACTTATGATTTAATTCAAAAACCCTAGGATGGCCTAGGAAAATGTGCACCACTTTTGGCAGAGGTTCTGAAACAAGACAAAAATGATGGGCACTTTAGAAGGGCATTTCAGGTTCATTGAAAAAGTTTTTAGTAAACCCTAGTTGGTTTCAGAGGGGACTGGGGGTTCTGTCATCCCCATTTCAGGTTTCTGGTGAAAGAATAAACATGATGCAACACTCTAATGCATGACTAGCTAGGGTGTGACAACTCACCCCCACTCAAAAGAATCTCGTCCCGAGATTTGGGTTACTCCGGGAAGAAGGCGGGATACTCGAGTCGAAGACGATCCTCCCTTTCCCAAGTTGCTTCATCCTCAGAATGGTGCGACCATTGAACTTTGAAAAACTTGATATTATGACGTCGAGTGGTACGCTCGGCCCGATCGAGGATACGAATGGGGTACTCCCGATATGTAAGATTATCTTGGAGATCAAGCGTTTCGTAGTCCACTCCACGGATAGGATCCGAGAAGCAACGCCTGAGTTGAGAAACGTGGAAGACATCGTGGACTCTGGAGAGGTGCGGAGGTAGTTCCAACTGGTAGGCAACTTCTCCTCGTTTGGCGAGGATGCGAAAAGGTCCAATGTAACGAGGAGCCAATTTGCCTTTAATACCGAAACGATGGGTTCCCTTCAGAGGGGTGACCCGAAGATAAGCCTTCTCGTCAACCTCGAAAGTCATAGCCTTATGTTTTCGGTCATATTGACTCTTTTGACGAGATTGGGCTGTTTTCAACTTTTCACGAACGATGCGAACTTGTTCTTCTGCTTCCTGAATCATATCCGGGCCAAAGAATTGTCTTTCCCCCGTCTCTGACCAGTTAAGGGGTGTTCGACACCGTCGTCCATAGAGAACTTCAAAAGGGGCTTTACCCAAGCTAGATTGATAGCTGTTGTTGTAAGCGAATTCGGCAAATGGAAGGGACTTCTCCCAATCCATTCCGAATGAGATAACAGAGGCTCGAAGCATGTCTTCTAGAATCTGGTTGACGCGTTCCACTTGACCACTCGACTGAGGGTGGAAAGCGGTGCTAAAGGAGAGACGGGTTCCCATAGCATTTTGGAAACTTTCCCAAAATCGAGAGGTGAAAAGACTTCCTCGATCCGAATTAATTTCCAAAGGAACACCATGGAGAGACACTATCCGGGAGATGTATAAGTCCGCCAATTGACTAGCAGTTATACTCTCACGAACAGGTAGGAAATGGGCTACTTTGGAAAGACGATCGACAACGACAAAGATAGCATTATTCCCTCTCTTGGTCCTGGGAAACCCGGTAATGAAATCCATACCAATTTTATCCCATTTCCATTCAGGAATAGCTAAGGGTTGAAGGGTGCCAGCAGGCCGTTGATGCTCTGCTTTTACACGACGACAGACATCGCAATTAGCAATATACTGAGCAATTTCTCTCTTCATCCTAGTCCACCAGAACCTCTGGCGTAGGTCCTGATACATCTTGGTACTACCGGGATGAATGGTGAGAGGAGATTCATGAGCCTCCTTAAGGATCAACTGCCGTAGATGCTGGTTCTTGGGAACCACTAAACGGTTCTCAAAGTATACAACACCATGATCATTTGTGGAGAAACAACTAGCACCTCCGCTAGCAATGTTCTACTTGATTTTAGATATTCCCTTATCTCGCTTCTGGGCAGCGATGATTTGACCCGTAAGAGTAGGTTTCGCTACCAAGGTGGAAAGAAATCCTTGAGGAACAATGTGAAGGTTAAGCTTCCGAAATTCCTCATGGAGAAGCGGTTGACTTTGTTGTAACATCAGGTTGTTACAATAAGATTTACGACTTAGCGCATCAGCCATGACGTTGGCTTTCCCTGGGGTGTAAGTTATTCCTAAGTCGAAATCTGTGATCAACTCAACCCAACGTCTTTGCCTGAGATTCAAATCCGGTTGGGTGAAAATGTACTTCAGACTTTGGTGATCAGTGAATATTTCGCAACGGTTACCGAGGAGGTAATGTCGCCAGGTCTTAAGTGCATAGACTACGGCTGCAAGCTCTAGATCATGAGTAGGATAATTCTCCTCATGTGGGTGCAATTGCGGTGAAGCGTAAGCAATTACGTGTCGATCTTGCATGAGAATACAGCCTAGTCCTTGTCGCGAGGCGTCGCAGTAGATAACAAAGTCCTTGGAGAAGTCTGGCGGTACCAGTACGGGAGCAGAAGTCAGGCGTCTTTCCAGTTCCTGAAAGCTGTGCTCACATTGTGGAGTCCATTCGAACTTTTTATCTTTCTTGAGGAGTTCGGTTAGGGGTTTAGCAACTTTGGAGAAGTTCTCGACAAAGCGACGACAATAGCTCGCTAAGCCCAGAAAACTCCGAACTTGCTTGACCGATTCAGGTGGAGTCCAATTAAGGACGGCTTGAACTCGCTCAGGGTTAACAGCAATACCTTTACCAGATATTACATGACCCAGATAGGTCACTTCTGACAACCAGAATTCACATTTAGAAAATTTGGCATAAAGGCGATGCTCTCGAAGTTTCTTCAACACTAGCCTTAGATGTTCGGCATGTTCTTCCTCGTTCCTGGAGTAGACGAGTATATCATCGAGGTAAACCACGGCGAATTTATCCAAATACTCCATGAAGATTGAGTTCATTAACCGAGAAAAGGTGGCTGGAGTGTTGGTTAAACCGAAGGACATGACGGTGTACTCGTATTGGCCATAACGAGTAACAAAGGCCGTTTTAGGAATGTCCCCGTTTCTGATTTTGATTTGATGGTAGCCCAACCTCAAATCCATCTTGGAGAAGACTGAGGATCCAGCGAGCTGGTCATACAGGTCGTTGATCCTGGGGAGCGGATATTTGTTCTTGATTGTGACCAAATTGACAGGTCGGTAATCTACAACCATCCGGTCCGTACCATCCTTCTTCTTGACGAAGAGGACGGGGCAAGCCCACGGAGATGAACTAGGTCGGATGAAACCCTTTTTCAAGGACTCATCGAGTTGTTTCTTAAGCTCGGCTAGTTCTAGTGGTGCCATCTTATAGGGTCTTCTAGCAATCGGAACGGTTCCTGGAATGAGGTCTATTACGAACTCAACATCCCTGTCAGGTGGAACACCTGGCAATTCCTCTGGGAAGACATCCGGGAAGTCACGGACTACCGGAACATCCTCAAGGTCTGGCAAAGGGCTGGCGTTAAGAGAATATAATTGTCGCTTGGCTAATCGGGTCAAGACATTGACTAGCTTGCCCGAAGGGTGAGTGAGTTGAACAGTCCTAGAGAAGCAATCAATTTTGGCATGATGAGCTGACATCCAGTCCATACCCAAAATGATATTAATATCTGAAAATTTGAGAGCTATCAAAGATGCAAGGAAAACAAGTCTGTCGACTTGGATTTCATTTCCATAACTTACCCTGGAGGTCTGCCATCTAGAACCGGGAGTAGAAATTTCCATAGTGGATGGCATGTTACAGAATGCGGTGTTATGCAAACGAGCATAGTTCTCGGATATAAATGAATGAGAGGCTCCTGTATCGAAAAGAACAGATGTTGGGTGGCAATTAACAAGGAGCGTACCGAGAACGACGTTGGGATCTTCTTGAGCTTCTTCGGCAGAGATACAGTTGACATGGCCACGTGAGGCGGTAGCCGGCTTGGCGTGGAACACTTTCCCTGTCGGCTTGCCACGGCCAACAGCTTTAGCAGATTGGTTGGGGTTGGTCTGGGGACACTCACGCATATAGTGACCAGATTCCCCACACTTGAAACAAGTCACGGAACTGGTACGTGGAGGAGCATTGTTGGTTGGACCCCCATAGGGCTTGGCTGGTGCAGACTGTTGAACGGGGCGAGGCGCCTGGAAAGATGGCCTCGGTGTGAACCTGGGTGGCAGGGCGGTGTTGGGCACCCACACGCGGCGCTTCTGAGGACCAGCACCGGATGAGGAACCCATGTCACGGCCATGCTTGCGTGTTGCGTCATAATCAGTCTGACCAGTTTCAGCACTGATGGCCTTGTTAACAAGCTTCTGAAAAGATGTGCACTCATGCAGACGGAGGTCGCGGCGAAGCTCAGGACTAAGCCCCTTACGGAACCTTGCTTGCTTCTTGGCATCAGTAGAAACTTCCTCAGTTGCATATCGTGCGAGGTTACCGAACTCCCTGCTGTAAGCATCCACAGAGAGTCGGCCCTGAGTGAAACTGCAAAATTCCTCACGTTTACGGTCCATGAGACCCTCCGGAATGTGATGTTCACGGAAAGCCTCGCTGAATTCAGCCCAAGTAGTGACATGGCCCGCTGGGCGCATAGCTCCATAATTCTCCCACCATAGACTGGCGGGGCCTTCAAGATGATATGCAGCAAAGGTGACCTTGTCAGCCTCAGCCACCAGCGCGGAACGCAGCTTGTGGGAGATACTGCGAAGCCAGTCATCAGCGTCGAGAGGCTCGACGGAGTGGTGGAACGTGGGTGGATGTAACTTGATAAAATCACTGAGTGACACCACGTTAGTCCTCTGATGGTGTGCTGTGTTCTGTTCAATACGCTCCAACAAATGGTTGGTCTCCCGCTTGTTTCTTTCGGCTTCCATCATAACCTCGGCTAGGGAAGGAGGATGAGGCAGATTTGCATTCCTGACTTCGCTGCCTTCGGCCTGCTCTTGAGGAGCAGGGTTAGTGCGCGTGTTGACCATCCTAGGTAAACAAGACAATGATTTAGTCAGAATGATAAAATTCCGACATAGGATACAAAATGTAAGGAATAACTCGAAATGCAAGATGATCATCCGTATGACATGGTAGATACAGAGACTGCTTCTTTATTCCATCGTCATACACACCATACAGGGTTTAGTACAAGACCAAACAAAGTACTATTACGGTGAAAAGAGGATTACATCTCATCGGAGGCATTCCAAGCTCCTATACATTATTTTTCTACACCTCCGGAAAGGGTACAAACTAGGTCATATCCCATGAGTCACGCGGAACGATAGACGACACAGCTAGTGCGAACTAGTGATACTACCACTAACTCAGACCGATCCGTAGTAGTCCTCGTAGAAGTCACCTCCATAGCCTGGAAGCTCAACATGATCATCCGGAAACAGACGATCTCGCGGAGCTTGTGGACCATAGGGGCTAGGATGAGGTCTTGGACCAACAGACGGTGGCCTGCGGGGACCGCGAGGTGGGGTGATGCCTCCTACATCACGCCAACCCATCATGTATGGCAGAGCAGATCTCACAGGATAGAGATCGCGCATATCCGAATATCCGGCTTGCACCGCCGGTGCAAACCGAGTCAATGTGGCCCAGTGGTCAGCACGGGTATTGAAAAGCTCTAACCTCAAGGCCCGATTTTCACGGTCCTTATCCTCGAGCATCTCAGCAGTAGTGCGAGTCCGTGAATCCTCCTGGGTGGGGTCAGCATAGATAGCCTGGAGATACCCTTGTGCTCCTGGAAGTGATCCTGGCATATACCGGAAATCAGAGTCCCGAAATAGACCAGATCTGACTCGCATGATGGTCATCATAGAGTAGGCGGCGTCCTGCACAGCCATCTCAATAGTAACCCCGAGTCCATAGGAGCAGTGAAGGGGCTCGATGGACCAAGGATAAGATGGAAATATCCTGACAGTGCAGAGATACTGGCTTTGATTAAAGTCTCGGAATTGCTCTTCGACCGTGTACTCAGGATACCAACGGTATCCAGCCTCAGTCATTACCCTGACCAACATGGCAGTATGGCCGGGTACATCTAGGCATCGAGTCAGGCGAACCACTTGATTGAGGTCGCGAGTGGCCATCTGAAAGCACAATCATAATGCAAAGGCATTAGAATTTCTAGCAAAATTTTGGCAGCATAACAGCTGTAAATGCTCAAGAAGGATTTTGAGACATTTGACAAAGGATTACATACACACTCAACATCATCATATCAAGTTCTGAGTCCATCCTAGCAACATAATGTGGTAGTAGAATTGAACTAGGCTTGTATCCATCAAACTTATAAGGTACTACTGATTAGTAACACGTGATCCTGATAGAGAGAATAGATCCTAATTCCTTAACCCCCGGTGGAAGAATAGACTGACTCAGATCAGAATGTTATAAGATAAAGGAGTAAAAAGAGCCTTACGTTCCAACCCATAAACAATTCCCCTACATATAACAAAAGAATTTCTAGACTCAACATCGACCAGTTTGGCTTGGAGAACCTACAGGCAGTCCGGCTCTGATGCCAACACTGTCAGGACCCCGACTCGATGTCACATCGATCTAGCCAGTAACACCTCATATCACTTTGCGGCCTCACGCACGGTATCCCCACGGGTGTCGCCTTACCTTTGCCCGGGACCATTTGCGCCTTTTGGCTCACGTATATGATAGTGTCGCTAGCATCCATATGATAAGGAGCCCGGGCTGACATGACTAGTCGTAAACCCCAAGTGGCACAGACATACAGGGACAGGCATCCATGACCCAGCTTCGAACGTGTCGGTCATCAGCAAGTGGGTCCGGGCTATAGCACTGGGCTAGCAGGACTCCGGTAAACCGGGCTGTAGCGGGCTAACAGGACTCCGGTACTCAATGCGTGACATTTCCCCGAAGGGACAGACACCGGAACGAAGAAGGACACATGCCGGCCAGCCTAAGTGTTCCAGAGCAGTAGCAAGCTACCATGGCTCAGCGGTAACACTAGGAGACATTTCCCGGTAAGAGAGGCTACTAAAGATAAACAACTAGATCGTCAGATCCCACACATACCAAGCATTTCAATCATACACACAATATGCTCGATATGTGCAAATACAACAAGGCATCACAACATGACTCTATGACACAAGTACTTTATTTAAGGCTCAGAGAGCCATACATAACATACACAAAGGTACGGGTCTCACGACCCAGCATTCAAGTCATACAGTCATACAAACCAGCAGCGGAAGTAACTTGTCTGAGTACAGACAACTAGAACGATAAAAGAGGCTTGGAAAACCTAGCTATACTACGTGGTCCTTCACAAGCTCAGGATCACCACCTGGGCCTTTAGCCTACTCATTGATGTCAACGTCTACGTAGAACCCATCAGAAGGGGTTGCAGCGTCTTCTGTAAAAATGTAAATTATAGCAACATGAGTACAAAGGTACTCAGCAAGACTTACATCAGATCCTACGTACATGCATATTATCAAGAAGGGTTGGTGGAGTTATTGCAGCAAGCCAGCTTTGACTCTTGGCTAGGCTAACCTACAAGACTCCAACTTGAAATGGTTTTTCGCACACGAGTCCACTAATCACCACTTCAATACACTACCGAGGATCCACCTCCGTCTTCCTACGGAAGAGCCATCCTCGGCACTCACACTTATCTTGAGGCTTTTAGTAGTTTCCATTTACTTGTCTATGAACTGTATAGGCAACCAAGTAGTCCTTTACCGCGGACGCGGCTATTCGAATAGATCATGATAACCCTGCAGGGGTGTACTTCTTCATACATGTTTCCACCACTTAGCGTCTGCACACGACATGTGCTCGGCAGACTTCAAGCGAAAGCCGACGTGGGTGTAGACCACGACCTACCTAAACACTTAAGCCTCTAGTCCAGGTTTATCGCCTATCCAGGTTCCATCCGCAGGGAGTCCAGCCGAGGTTTCCCATACGGCCCCGAACGATGTGAACAGGGTTCCCGAGATACCTAACGGGTATTCGGTACACCCGGCCACGTACCTACCGCATCACAGCCCACCCCTACGGTCAGCGCTGTCCACGGCCTCCAGTAGGCTACAAACACCAGAAACTACTTGCAACTCCTGGACAGAGAGCTAGGGTGAATAAGAAGTCGAGCGGGGTCATATTTCAGGGCCCAATGCATGGTAGTAACTGTATCTTAAATCACACATACAGATCTCAGTGCTTAAGGTCGGCTTCAATGAAACAACCCACCATGTACTCCTACATGGCCTTTCATCGATACCTTTACCAAATCGTGTTCACCACACCACTCTCATTACCGACATAATCATTTCACTCTAGCCATCACCCAGATGAACCAGACCTGACACGACTCTAAGCATAGCAGGCATAGCAAGGTAGGAACAACACATACATATGGCTCAATCAACTCCTACACATGCTAGTGGGTTTCATCTAGTTACTGTGGCAATGACAGGTCATGCAGAGGAAGTGGGTTCAACTACCGTAGCACACAGCAGTTTGAAACGTGTTGTCTTAATGCAGTAAAAGAGAGCAGGAGCGAGAACATGGGATTGTATCGATATGATCAAATGGTTGGTTGCTTGCCTGATGGTTCGATGCACTGATACAGTTCTTCGTTAGGGTAATCACGGTACTCCTCGGAGGCAGATCCTGCCGCAAAGAACACCGATACACAACCATCACCAAACAATGTGCAACAATATGATGCATGCATGAAACATAGCAATATGAGTGTGTTGGGCTAATGCAACTAAGACCAGAAGTGTTTGCACCAATTTGAATCAAAGATTCAAATTTCAAACTCAAACATGGCCTTTTAAAGTGCTTTTCCTTGTTCTGCATTAAACATCAAGTTAACTTGTTTAATCATGCATGAAAATAGTACAGATGGATAGATTGGATTTTTCTGATCATTTTTCATATATAATTTGTCTGATTTGGAGTTACAGAATAAAAGTTATGAATTTTTGAAGTTTAATTTATATTCTGGAATTTCCTATATTAGAATAATTCCAGAAAATCAATTATTGCGTCAGCCTGACGTCAGTGTGACGTCAGCAGGTCAACGGAACAGGTCCAGGTCAAACCTGACAGTGGGTCCCGCGTGTCAGGGTGATTAATTAATTAAAGTTTAATTAAAACTAAACCTGTTTAATTAACAGGGCTGGGCCCCACCTGTCATTGACTCAGGGGAGTCAACCAGGGCCCACCCGTGGTCAAACCCGGGTCGGCTGCACCGGCGTTTAGCCGCCGGCGAGCCCGACGCGGCGGCGGAAGTGATTTTTGCCGTTCCGGCAACCAAACGAGCCGCGGAGGGCACCGGAGCGGAGCTGAGGTCGAGCCGCAGCTCTTGGTGGAGTCCGTTGGGGTCGGGGTGGCCGGAGTTGGCGCCGGCGACGACTTTGGCGGCCACCGGAGTTCGGCCAAAGTCGAACTTGTCGCTAGGGGGATCGGTGAGGTGCGGGGAGTGCACGGTTGGGCCCAACGCAGCGTGGTGAGTGCGTTGGACACCGCAGGTTGGCCGGAGGATGGCCGGGAGCACGTCGGCGACGAGATCCGCGGCGGTGCGTGCGTGTGATCTTCGTGCGGTGGCTACACGGCTCGGGAATGAGAGAGGGAGGGTCGGAGGGGTAGCTAGGCTCACAGCGCTCCCGTAGAGGCCACCGGCGGGGTCGGGGACGAGCTGAGGCGGCGACGGCGTTGAAGGGGATCTCCAGCGACGGCGAGGTCGGGCGAGGTCGGTGCGGTGGTCTCGGGCCGCTCGAGCACACGGGGCTCGGCTAGCTCGATGAAGTGGACGGCGGTGGAGCTCCTGGACACGGCGGCACGGCGTGGGGTTGACGGAGGGCGTGGCTACGGCGAGGGGGTGGCGGCGATGGCGTCGGCCATGGCGTGGGAGAGCGAGGGAGAGGAGCTGGAGAGGAGAGGGGGTGTCTGGGGGGTTCGGGGGAGAGAGGGAGGCCGATTCACGGCGTTAGCCGGGCGAGGGAGGCGGCGAGGCGGCGAGCAGGTGCGTGGCACCCATGCGGTGCTCATCGCCGAGCACCTGCCTGCCTGCCTGGCCGGCAAGCAGCTCGCTGGCGCGGTGCTGGGCTGGGCCGACAGGTGGGCGGGGTGCTGGGCGCCAGGTAAGCTTTTTCCATTTTCTTTCTGTTTCTGTTTTTTTAATGCTTCCGCAACTTTGTTGAATTAAATAAAATACTTAGGCAACTCCAAAAATCACCAAACTACTCCTGGTCCATAGTTGGATTATTTCCAACATGAAACATTTTAGTTTGGAGTTATTTGAGCATTTAAATATTTTATATAATTTTAAATGCCCAAATTCAAATACTTATGATTTAATTCAAAAACCCTAGGATGGCCTAGGAAAATGTGCACCACTTTTGGCAGAGGTTCTGAACCAAGACAAAAATGATGGGCATTTTAGAAGGGCATTTCAGGTTCATTGAAAAAGTTTTTAGTAAACCCTAGTTGGTTTCAGAGGGGACTGGGGGTTCTGTCATCCCTATTTCAGGTTTCTGGTGAAAGAATAAACATGATGCAACACTCTAATGCATGACTAGCTAGGGTGTGACACTCCATCACCAATTTCATGATGCTCACCGCCATGCATGAGTAATTCCATCGTAGGCTTGCTGGAGGGTGAGGGGTTGGATGAGATTTACCATGTAATCAAGTTAGTTTTGTTAGGGTTTGATCCCTAGTATCCACTATGTTCTTAGATTGATGTTGCTATGACTTTGCTATGCTTAATGCTAGTCACTAGGGCCCGAGTGCCATGATTTCAGATCTGAACCTATTATGTTTACATGAATATATGTGTGTTCTTGATCCTATCTTGCAAGTCTATAGTCACCTATTATGTGTTATGATCCGACAACCCCGAAGTGACAATAATCGGGATACTTCTCGGTGATGACCGTAGTTTGAGGAGTTCATGTATTCACTATGTGCTAATGCTTTGTTCCGGTTCTCTATTAAAAGGAGGCCTTAATATCCCTTAGTTTCCGCTAGGACCCCGCTGCCACGGGAGGGTTGGACTAAAGATGTCATGCAAGTTCTTTTCCATAAGCACGTATGACTATTTACGAAATACATGCCTACACTACATTGATGAATTGGAGCTAGTTTTGTGTCACCCTATGTTATAGCTATTACATGAGGAATCGCATCCGGCATAATTATCCATCACTGATCCATTGCCTACGAGCTTTTCACATATTGTTCTTCGCTTATTTACTTTTCTGTTGCTACTGTTACAACTACTACAAAAACCCAAAAACTATTATCTTTACTTTTGCCATTGTTACCTTTATTATCATACCACTTTTGCTACTAAATATTTTCCTGCATATACTAAGTTATCTAGGTGTGGTTGAATTGCAACTCAACTGCTAATACTCAAGAATATTCTTTGGCTCCCCTTGTGTCGAATCAATAAATTTGGGTTGAATACTTTACCCTCGAAAGCTGTTGCGATCCCCTACACTTGTGGGTTATCAAGACTAATTTCGGGCGCTGTTGCCGGGGAGCATAGCTCTATTCTCTGAGTCACTTGGGATTTATCTCTGTTGATCACTATGAAGAACTTGAAAGACGACCGAACTACTATTTTGCCCTCAACTACGAGGGGAGGTAAGGAACTGTCATCTAGCTCTGCACTAGATTCTCCTTCTGTTATGAGTAAACTCGTGACACCTAAACCTACTACTGCTATGAATTCTGATATGTCGCATGTTATTGATGATGCCACTTCTGCTATGCATGATGAAACTACTTCTGTGCTTGATACTACTTTGCCATTAGGTGAATTTCTTGATGAACAACTTGCTAGAGTTAGGGGGAATGAAATTATTGAAGATGCTATTATTGATGATAGTGATGATGAAGGTTCTCCCAATGATTATGTAATGCCTGTTGTTCCTGAGGGTTATGTTATGAATGAAGAAGCTGCTAGGGAAATCTTTCCTTGCAATGATAGATATGATCTTAAGAAATTATTAGCTAAATGGAAGCAACAGTCTCTTAATGCTATAATGAAACCTAACCCTGCTTTTGGTACTTCACCTATCCGTGTTATTGATAAGGAGTATGAATTCTCTGTTGATCCTGAGATTATCACTTTAGTTGAATCTGATCCTTTTTATGGCCTTGAATCTGAAACTGTGGTGGCACATCTTACCAAGTTGAATGATATAGCCACCCTATTTACTAATGATGAGAAGTCTCGCTATTTTTATATGCTTAAGATATTTTTGTTCTCATTAAAGGGTGATGATAAGACTTGGTATAGTTCTCTTGCTCCTGGTTGTGTGCGCAGTCCACAGGATATGATTTATTACTTCTCTGCTAAATATTTCCCTGCTCATAAGAAACAAGCAGCCTTGTGGGAAATATATAACTTTGTGCAAATCAAAGAAGAGAGTCTCCCACAAGCTTGGGGGAGGCTTCTCCGGTTACTTAATTCTTTGCCTGATCATCCTCTCAAGAAAACTGAAATACTTGAAATCTTTTATAATGGACTAACCGATGCTTCCAAGGACTACTTGGATAGTTGTGCTGGTTATGTTTTCAGGGAAAGAACAGTCGACGAAGCTGAAATATTATTGAATAATATGTTGACTAATGAAAATAATCGGACTCTTCCTGAGCCAATTCCTGAGGCAATTCCTGAACCAATTGAGCCAACTCCTGAGTCTATTCCTAAACCCACTCCGAAGAAGAGAGGTGTTTTATTTCTCAGTCCTGAAGATATGCAAGAGGCAAAGAAATCAATGAAATAAAGAGGTATTAAAGCTAAAGATGTTAAGAATTTACCTCCTATTGAAGAAATACATGGTCTTAATATACCGCCTATTGAAGAACCACATTGTCTTGATAACCCGACACATGTAGTAAAGGTAAATTCTCTCTATAGATATGATAAAGTTGAAATCACCTCTACTAAATTTCATAGCCCATGCTTAGATGAATTTGATGATTTTATGGCTAGACAAGAAAGTTTTAATGCTTATGTTGGTAGAGAGTTAAAGAATAATGCTTTCGAGATAGGACGCGTAAGCGATAACATGGCTAGAGTTAAAGGTGAACTCAAACTCGTTAGCAAATATGCTTCTATGGTTGCTACTCAAGCTGAGCAAGTACTTAAAGCTCAAAATGATTTGCTTGAGGAATTGAATAATAAAAATGACTTTGCTGTTAGAGTGGCTACTAGAACTAGTAGAATGACTCAGGAACCTTTGTATCCTGAAGGCCACCCTAAGAGAAGCAAGCTGGACTCTCAGAAAAACAATCTAGAGGCACCTAGTTCTTCTAGAAAAAGAAAAAGAAAAACAAGAGAGCTTTGCATGCTTCTAGTGAACCTACTGTAGACACACCTGAGAATCCCAATGATATTGCTATTTATGATGCTGAAACACAATCAGGTGATGAACATGAACCTAGTGATAATGTTAATGATAATGTTCATGTTGATGCTCAACCTAGCAAAAATAATGATGTAGAGATTGAACCTGCTGTTGATCTTGATAACCCACAATCAAAGAATCAATGTTATGACAAGAGAGATTTTGTTGCTAGGAAGCACGGTAGAGAAAGAGAACCATGGGTTCAGAAACCCATGACCTTTCCTTCTAAACCATCCAAATCAAAGGATGATGATGATTTTGAGCGCTTCGCTGAAATGATTAGACCTATTTTCTTACGTATGCGCTTAACTGATATGCTCAAAGTAAATCCTTATGCTAAGTATATGAAGGATATCATTACTAATAAAAGAAAGATACCGGAAGCTGAAATTTCCACCATGCTTGTTAATTAAACTTTTAAGGGTGGAATACCAAAGAAACTTGGAGATCCCAGGGTACCAACTATACCGTGCTCCATTAAAAGAAATTATGTTAGAACTGCTTTATGTGATCTTGGAGCCGGTGTTAGTGTTATGCCTCTCTCTTTATATCGTAGACTTGAAATGAATAAGTTGACACCTACTAAAATATCTTTGCAAATGGCTGATAAATCAACTGCTATACCTGTCGGTATTTGTGAGGATGTGCCTGTTGTGGTTGCAAATGTCACTATCTTAACGGACTTTGTTATTCTTGATATTCCCGAGGACGATAGTATGTCTATTATCCTTGGTAGACCTTTTCTTAATACTGTAGGGGCTGTTATTGATTGCAACAAAGGCAATGTCACTTTTCATGTTAATGGTAATGAGCATACGGTACACTTTCCGAGGAAACAATCTCAAGTTCATAGCATCAATTCTATTGGAAAAGTTCCAACTGTTATTATTGGAGGTTTTGAATTTCCTGTCCCTATTGTCAAGAAAAAGTATGATATTCTTATTGTTGGGGATTTTCATATCCCCATCGAGGTAACTTAGTGTTATTCAAAATTTCTCCGGTTCCGTGTTATTCGGAATGAGTTTGTTAACAAGACTTGATCAACCTTGTTAGTGGATTCATTTTGATGATCATGAGATGGATGAAACTAGAAGGCACAACCTTCCGTACCCTCTTTTTACTTTGTGTTATTTAGAATAAATAAAGCAAAAATAGTATTGTCCATCTGTTTTCTGAATTATCTATGCATTAAAAAAATATCCCAAAAATAAAAGTGCTCCAAATGCCCTGCAAATTTAGTATGATTTTTATGGAATATTTGAGTATTTTAGGCACTGAAAACACTGCAGGAGGGGCAAGCACCAGGACACGAGAGTGGAGGGCGCCCCCCCCCCTATAGGGCGCGCCCCGTGTCTCGTGGGCCCCTGGTGGCCCCCCTCCACTTATGCCAGCACCCACACACTTCATCTTCTACCCAAAAAATCCCCATCCAGCTCAAGCACGAGTTCTAGCTCATTTTGCTGCGATTTTCGATCTCCTTGCTCAAAGCTCCATTCACAAAACTGCTTTGGGAGATTGTTGCTTGGTATGTGACTCCTCCATTGGTCCAATTAGTTTTTGTTCTAATGCTTTATTCATTGCAAATTTTTGCTGCATAGGCGACCATGTTCTTGAGCTTGCATGTTAAATTTATGAGGTCCCAAGCAATTCTAATGCATGATATAGGCTCTAGGCACTTGTAGGAGTAGTTGCTACCAATCTTGTTTAGTTTTATTCACTTTTATTTTGAAGTTACTAAAATTTCAAAAAAATTCAGAAAATGTGAAGGAAGCTTTTGAGGGACTCTTCTAGCCAAAGGCTCTCAGGAAAAACAAGCCAAAGAGAAGGAAAAAGCCAAGTATAATCTTCCTCGCTTAGCGGAAGTACGGTCGTGTGAATGGCCATGTGAGGATTTCTTGAAAGAAACTGGAATTCATGAAGATTTTTATTCTTTGATCAAGACTGCAGGCCTCACCGGTTTCATCAACAACCGAATCGATCAGTATCTCTTACTCACCAATATTTTCGTGCAAAACTTTTAATATTATCCTAAGAAGTCACCGCCTGCAGTATCATTTCATTTATATAATGAATTCAAAGAAATGTCTTTACGTAATTATTGCGCGGTGTGTAGGATACCTTATGAGGGAGAATTAGAGGAACCCCATCGTGAAGATGTGGGTGGCTTTGTTAATACTATAGCTGTAGAGGAGCAAAAGAAGGGCTCTGAGGCAAAAGTCTCTAGCATACACTTTCTTGTTTTACGCTACTTTGCCATATTTGCTAGTAGATGCTTGATTGGTCGTGGAAATAGTGGAAACTTGAGCGTTCCTGATATTATCATCCTTCAACATGCCTTGCTTGGAGACAATACTTTTAGTATGGGTGTCGTCGTTGCTAAATGGCTAGCCCTTAATCGTACAAAAGGCCCCATATTTGGAGGTATCTATGTTTCACGTCTTGCTAGACATTTTCAGATACCTATTAGGCACCATGAGAAGGAGGAGATAAAATTACCTCCTCACATTTTAGATTACAAGAGCATGGTAGCACACAAGTTTATTATTGACAACGAAGAAAAGATGCTCCTGTATAAACTTAGATTCAATGAGAAACACATTGAGATTATTATTTTGCCTGCGCCTCTGTTGTTTGATTTGCTTGCAGAAAATTTTCTTGTCACACCAGAAGCGGTGAACAATCATCGAGCCCAAGCTTTTACTCCAGAACCTGAACCTGAGCCGGAACCTGAACTGGACCCTTATCGTGCATCATCTGTCCAGTGGGATCCGGAGATGGCCAGCCAGTGGTATCCTGATTACACCTCTCAGTACACCGGGGAGAGTAGCGGCGGTCCTTGGTATTAGACTAACTTAGGCCAAAAGCCTAAGCTTTGGGGAGTACGTATTTCTCACCGACTTTACATTCATGTTCACACACTAGTCGTCGGTGCTCATACTCTTTCATTGTATTATCCATGCTTGTTTAAATTTCTTTTTCTCGCTTTCTTCTTGTTTGTTTGATAAACCTTTAGAAAAACCAAAAAAATAGTTAGTTTAAAATTCTATGCTTGTAGTAGAAATTAAAATGAAAACCCAAAAAGATTTCTAGTTCTTCTTCTTACTTGTTGGGAGCTTTCCCGTGTAAATAATTTTCTTTTCTTTTCTTTCCTTTGGGGGTCAAGAGGACCATATTGAAAATGCTTAGTGGCTCTTATATGCATGATTTTTTATTTAACTTAGAGCCCATATTACTTGTCTTCTCTCTTGAGTTGAATGCTTGCAGATTCCAGCTTAGTCCAATGCACGTGCACTCTTATTATTATACACATCGTTCGATCGTGCAAGTGAAAGGCAATAATGACGATATATGATGAACTTATTGAGATGAGAAAAGATGGTATGAACTCGACCTCTCTTGTTTTTGTAAATATGATCAGTTCATCGTTTCTGATTTAGCTTATTATGAAGTAAACATATTTGCAATAACATTGCTTATGCCATGCTTGATTAGCTATGAGTTATAATGGTTTACCTTGCATGCCAACATGCTATTAGAATGATTATGATGTGGTATGTTGGGATGGTATCCTCCTTTGAATGAATTGAGTGACTCGACTTGGCACATGCTCATGCATGTAGTTGAATCAAATCAACATAGCCTTCATGATATTTATTTTCATGGTGGATTATATCCTACTCATGCTTGTATTCGGTGTGAATTAATTTTAATGCATGTTTATGAATGTTGTCTCTCTCTCAGTTGGTCGCTTCCCAGTCTTTTGCTAGCCTTCACCTGTACTAAGAGGGAATACTGCTTGTGCATCCAAACTCCATAAACCCCAAAGTTGTTCCATATGAGTCCACTATACCTTCCTATATGCGGTATTTACCTGTCGTTCCAAGTAAATTTGTATGTGCCAAACTCCAAACCTTCAAATGAAATTCTGTTTTGTATGACCAAGTAGCTCATGTTACAACTAGGCCTGCCTATATCTTCCATGCTAGGTGGGTTATTCTCAAGAGGAGTGGACTCCGCTCCTCATTTACGAGAAAGGGCCGGTAACCGGGATGCCCAGTCCCATGATCCAAAAAGATCAAAACAAATCAAAATAATTAAACAAAACTCCCCCAGGGCTGTTGTTAGTTGGAGGCACTCGTTGTTTCGGGCAAGCCATGGATTGATGCTTGTTGGTGGTTGGGGGAGTATAAACCTTTACCATTTTGTTTGGGAACTGCCTATAATGCATGTAGTATGGAAGATACAGCCATCTCATATTTGTTGCGTTGACTGCGAAAGTATGCCACTCAAAATGTTATTCAATCTCTATTTTGAAATCGAGCTCTGGCACCTCTACAAATCCCTGCTTCCCTCTGCGAAGGGCCTATCTATTTACTTTTATGTTGAGTCATCACCCTTCTTATTAAAAGCACCCGCTAGAGAGCACACTGTCATTTGCATTCATTACTATTGGTTTATATTGGGTATGACTTGACTGGATCTCTTTTACCATGAATTACAATGTTTAGTCAGTCCTTGATCTTTAAAGGTGCTTTGCATTTATGTTTTGCAGTCTCAGAAAGGGCTAGCGAGATACCATTTTGTTATATCATGTGATGATTATTTTGAGAAAGTGTTGTCATCCGAGTTATATTATTATGGCTCGCTAGCTGATTATGCTATTGATATGAGTAATTGTGAGACCTAAGTGTTATTGTGAGTATGGTTAGTTCATAATATTTGTGGAACCTGAATGATGGCTTTTCATGTTTACAACAACAAGAGCAAATAGAGTTTGTAATTTTTTTCTTTATCACTTTCAGTTTATCAACTGAATTGCTCAAGGACAAGCAAATGTTTAAGCTTGGGGGAGTTGATACGTCTCCAACGTATCTACTTTTCCAAACACTTTTGCCCTTGTTTTGGACTCTAACTTGCACGATTTGAATGAAACTAACCCGGACTGACGCTGTTTTCAACAGAACTGCCATGATGTTGTTTTATGTGTAGAAAAGAAAAGTTCTCGGAATGTCCTAAAAATCCACGGAGGCACTTTTTGGAATTAACAAGAATTTCTGGGCGAAAGAAATACACCAGGGGCCCCACGACCTGTCCGCGAGCCAGGGGGGCGCCCCCCCCTATAGGGCGCGCCCCCTATCTCGTGGCCCCCCTGGACCTCCACCGACCACAACTCCAACTCCATATATTCACGTTCGGGGAGAAAAAAATCAGAGAGAAAGTTTCATCGCGTTTTACGACACGGAGCCGCCGCCAAGCCCTAATCTCTCTCAGGAGGGCTAATCTGGAGTCCGTTCGGGGCTCCGAAGAGGGGGATTCGTCATCGTCGCCATCATCAACCATCCTCCATCACCAATTTCATGATGCTCACCGCCGTGCGTGAGTAATTCCATCATAGGCTTGCTGGACGGTGATGGGTTGGATGAGATTTACCATGTAATCAAGTTAGTTTTGTTAGGGTTTGATCCCTAGTATCCACTATGTTCTGAGATTGATGTTGCCATGACTTTGCTATGCTTAGTGCTTGTCACTAGGGCCCAAGTGCCATGATTTCAGATCTGAACCTATTATGTTTTCAGGAATATATGTGTGTTCTTGATCCTATCTTGCAAGTCTATAGTCACCTATTATGTGTTATGATCTGACAACCCCGAAGTGACAATAATCGGGATACTTCTCGGTGATGACCGTAGTTTGAGGAGTTCATGTATTCACTATGTGCTAATGCTTTCTTCCGGTTCTCTATTAAAAGGAGGCCTTAATATCCCTTAGTTTCCGCTAGGACCCCGCTGCCACGGGAGGGTAGGACAAAAGATGTCATGCAAGTTCTTTTCCATAAGCACGTATGACTATTTATGGAATACATGCCTACATTACATTGATGAATTGGAGCTAGTTCCGTGTCACCCTATGTTATAGCTATTACATGAGGAATCGCATCCGGCATAATTATCCATCACTGATCCATTGCCTACGAGCTTTTCACATATTGTTCTTCGCTTATTTACTTTTCTGTTGCTACTGTTACAACTACTACAAAAACCCAAAAACTATTATCTTTACTTTTGCCATTGTTACCTTTATTATCATACCACTTTTGCTACTAAATATTTTCCTGCAGATAGTAAGTTATCCAGGTGTGGTTGAATTGACAACTCAACTGCTAATACTCACGAATATTCTTTGGCTCCCCTTGTGTCGAATCAATAAATCTGGGTTGAATAATTTACCCTCAAAAGCTGTTGCGATCCCCTACACTTGTGGGTTATCACCCCCGCTGACAGGTCGGACCCACCAGCTATATCTTCACACGCAAGGAAGTGCCTCCTTATTACGCCCAAAAAATGAATACCCCCTGCTAGTTGGGACCCACCATATTGTTGCGCTGACTTGTGGGCCTACTAAATTGACGGGGACGGAGGGCTTTGTCAACTTAGTCAATACTCTAGTGACCTTATGATGTCCATCCAACGGCCATAGTGCTTCTTCAACCTCTGGTCTTCTTGCTCCAGCCGCCCAAAGGAGCGCCGTTCATGCCGCCTGCTCCTGCCTCCCCTGGCCGGCTGTGCTACCGCGGAAGCCTCACTGCCCCCAAAGTACTCCCACCACTGGCCAGGCCATCCCTCCACTCACCCACACGCCCTGTTATTCTATGGCGATGGCAGCCTCACACCACAGCCGGACCAGTGAACGCTCGTACTCCTCTTCGCGTGGGCATCCACTGATGCGTCTTCCCCGACTCCGTGTCGTCCCCTTCCTAGGCCTCGCCGTCGTCCACCGCCGTGGTGCTCTCAACGCAGCGTGGTCAATGTGGTCAACGACAGACTTCCATCGGAAAAGTACTGTACTTGGAGAGGCTGACAGCTGGGTCCACGGCAGCCGCAAGGAAGTGCCTCCTTATTACGCTGAAAATAATTATTCCTCCAACTGACAGCAGGGACCCACTGGACGGGACACCAGTATTTCGCGAAAAAAACATTTCCCCTGACTGCTGGGACCCACCGGATGGGCCACCGTATTTCACGAAAAAACGTTCCCCCCGCTGTCAGCTCGGACCCACCGGAAGTGCCTCCTTATTACGCAAAAAATGAATACTCCCCCTGCTAGTTGGGACCCACCTTGGTGGGAGGCTGAATTTTGGGCCTACTAAGTTGACGGGGTCGGAGGGCTTTGTCAACTTAGTCAATATGAACGATTCTAGCTCTAGTGACCGTACGATGTCCATCCAACGGACGTACTGCTTCTTCAACCTCTGGTCTTCTTGCTCCAGCCGCCCAAAGCAGCACCGGTCGTGCCACATGCTCCTGCCTCCCGTGGCCGGCTGTGCTGCCGCGGAGGCCTCAACGCCCTCTACTATTCCCACCGCTGGCCAGGCCCTGCGGCGATGGCAACCTCACACCACAGCCGAACCAGTGAACCCTCATACTCCTCTTCGCGCGGGCTTCCACTGCCATGTCTTCCCCGGCTCCGCGTCGTCCCCTTCCTAGGCCTCGCCGTCGTCCACCGCCCTGGTGCTCTCCGTGCGGCCTGGTCAACGTGGTCAAGGAACGACTTCCATCTAAAGAGTAATGTACGTGGAGAGGCTGACAGCTGGGTCCACGGCGGCCGCAAGGAAGTGCCTCCTTATTACATGGAAAATAATTATTCCTCCACCTGACAGCAGGGACCCACTGGACGGGCCACCGTATTTTGCAAAAAAAAAACGTTTCCCCCTGACTGCTGGAACCCACCAGCTACACCTTCGCACGCAAGGAAGTGCGTCCGGGCAAAAAAAAAACGGATCGCCCCCCCTAACTGCTGGGACCCACCAGCTACATCTTCGCACGCAAGGAAGTTCCTAATAGTCGGGACCCACTTGGTCGAAGCGTACGTAGCTTTGTCATTCTGGTCGCGAACGTGTACGTACATACTGGTGGATGTAGTGGCGCACACGTGTCGTAGTAGAGGCGCACACGTAGCATGTACACGTACGTACAGCGGCTAGTGTGCAAGAAAGAAAATACGGCCATGTACGTACATACAGGCGGGGTCTCGAACGCCTACTCGCGCATACGTACGGCCTGGGCTCGTGTACATGGCTGGGTCGGAACGGAGAAACATCATCATCGTCGTGTTCATGGGGAGCCAACCGGCTGGGTTAGAACGGAATGCGTCATCGTGTTCATCGGGAGGGCTTGGATGGAACAGGCGATGGAAACAAGGCCTAGCGTACCGCAGAACGAAGGAAACGGCCTTGTGTTCGACCGACCACGTTCGAAACGGGATCCTGTTCATCGGGAGGGGTCTGGCGTAGCTCAAAACGGAGGAAACGGACTTGTGTTGGACCTCCTACGGTTGAAACAGGGTTCTGTTGATCGGGAGGGGTGTGGCGTACCGCAAAACGGACAAAACGGACTTCTGTTGGAGCGCTACGGTCAAAACAAGGGTCCTGTTCATCGGGAGGGTTGTGGCATACCGCAAAACGAGACTCCACGGGATATTGTTCATCTCCACCGTCGACCTCCTCCAGCCTCCACGGGCTACTGTTCATCCACCATCGACCTCCTCCAGCCTCCACCTACGACTGTTCATCCACGGGCTCCTGTTCATCCAACCTCCACCATGCGCTACTCCACCGGCTACTGTTCAACCACCCCTCTCCACGGGCTCATGTTCAAACACCCCTCCATGGGCTACTGTTCATACAGCCCTCCACGGGGTCGTCCTGTTCATCCAGCCCTCCACAGGGTCATCCTGTTCATCCAGCCCTCCACGGGGTCCTGTTCATCCAGCCTCAACCGGGCCGATCGATCGGGGTCCTGTTCATCTAGAGGCAACACCACGGGGTCCTGTTCATCCACCCCTACCGCTCACTGTTCATCCAAACCCCCCCTCAACACTCACTGTTCATCCAAAGGCAACATCGATCGGCTTCAGTTAGCAGCAGTAGTGAAGGAATCGTTCGATCGGGTTCAGTTAACAGCCATCGATTGATCATCGGGTTTAGTAACGCGTAGCCTACAGTGCAATCGCTCGGGTTCAGTTAGAGCCCAACGCCTCGCTCGGGTTCAGTTAGAGCCAACGCCTCGCCCACACGTGCGTACGTGTATGAGAGAAACGCGCATCGCTTAGCCCCCGACCTCCCACCGTAACTGGGAACTCGCCAAAATTTTCCTCGCCCTCGCTTCTTCCACGGTTTTTTCCGTCATGGACGGCCCAAAGAATGTCATGCAGCCGCGTCTCCGGCCCGCCGAGGACAAAAAACAGATTTTCTCTCATGATTTTTTGTCATAGAAGTAGGAGCCCACCACATCTATGATGATACCGGGTTTTGTCACAATTATCGTCATAGAAGTGTCATAAGTATGACAGAAAAAAATTTCGTTCGGCCCAAAATGTCATGGATGTGTCTTTTTTTGTAGTGCTAGGAATAGGATTCCTAGTAGGAATCCTACTTGGGGCGCGCCCAGCAGGGGCCGGCTGGCCTCCCCCTTGCTCCTTTATATACGGGGGCAGGGGGCACCCTAGAACGCACAAGTTGACAATTGTTTAGCCGTGTGTGGTGCCCCCCTCCACAGTTACACACGTCGGTCATATCGTCATAGTGCTTAGGCAAGGCCCTACGCCGGTAACTTCATCATCACTGTCACCATGTCGTGGTGCTGAGGAAACTCTCCCTCGGCCTCAACTGGATCAAGAGTACAAGGGATGTCTCTGAGCTGAACGTGTGCTGAACGTGGAGGTGCCATACGTTCGGTGCTTGGATCGGTTGGATCGCAAAGACGTTTGACTACATCAACCGCATGAACCAAACACTTCCGCTCTTGGTCTACGAGGGTATGTGGACACACTCTCCCCTCTCATTGCTATGCATCACCTAGATAGATCTTGCGTGATCGTAGGAATTTTTTTGAAATTACTGCGTTCCCCAACACTTTGAACATGTTTGAGCCGGAAAAAAGGACCAGGTAGGTTATTCATTATCTCCAATTCTCCATTAATTTTGTAGGTTCATGGGTATCTTCAAAATGAGGAAAATACATAGTAGAAAAGGATAATTTGGGAGGAAATGAAAAAATAATACCTAGGGGCAGGTATTGTAACTCTAGCAAGATGAGGTGATTCTTATTCTCACAAGAGGGTGTAAGTGTTATTTTCTGATGCTTTATTTGACATGAAAAATCCGCTGAAGTCAACATCGCGTGCCTGAAAATCTACAAGCAGTCAAGTACTCTCACTGAAAGTGTACTAGTAGTCAAGTAGTCTGACAAGAGGGCATTTTGAAAGATGTTTGCACGTTATAGCTATAAGCTCTGATGAGATTAAGCTGTTTCATAATATAATCATTGAGGAGCGGTTTGAAATAATAAAAATATGTTCAGCTGGCTAGCTTTTCTTACATGCAGATTTGTTATACAAATGGCAAACAACAACGAGAAAAGGGCAGTGTACCAACCTAGCACCGCCCAGCCACAACTCAAGCGGCGCGCCAATGGCGCTCCCCAACCTCTAGTACCAAACTGACATCGCACAAATGCCAAACATCTAAAGCCAGAGGCCCCCAACCAACACTACAAAAAAATACACTTCCGTGATGATACGTGTTTGTCACAGTAGGTCGCGTTTTTTGTCATGCATGTACATCCATGACGATTTTATGACAGAATCAAGATAGTTATACCTGTGCTGTCGTAGAAGTGTTCCATGACATTACCAAAATTATCATCACGGAAGTGTCCACTTCCATGACGATAAATCGCGTGTCACAGAAGTGCTTTCGTCAAGGGTGACCGACACGTGGCATCCACCGTAACGGAACGCCGTTAAGCTATTGGGTCGGGTTTTGGATCCAATAACCCGTTAACAGCCCCGACCAAAGGGATATTTCCACGTGTAAAATTCTTATTAGCCGGATGAAACATGTGTCAGCTCGTCAGTGGGTCAGATAGGCGCCTACGATATGTCGACACGTGCCACAGCCCACCACTGGCCCATTTAGCTTACAAAGCCAGCCCATTTGACTTGGTCAAAAGTTAACGGGCTGGCCCATGAAAAGCCTGTTAACGGTCTCTTTGCAAATAGCCCATTTTACGGCCCGTTAACTCACGGCCCGTTAGGCCCTAAAGGAAATCAGCCCAACAACGTCATGTGGGCCGTTGAATATTACACCAGCCCATTTCACTTTCGGCCCATATATGGCCCACGACGACGTCTTTCGGCCCATATGGGGCCTTCGTATCTTTCGGCCCTTTACAGGCCCACGGTGACTCTAGCCCATAATGAACAGTAATTTTCTTTGTACCCGTTAACGGCCCGTGATTTACATGGGCCGTTTCCAGCCCATGTTAGCTTTCGGCCTATTGACGGCCCATACGTTCTTGGGCTCCTTTTCGGCCCTCGATTACTTCCGTTCCATTACTAGCCTGTTCCCCTAATGAGCCAAATTCGGCCCATGGCAAGAGTCGGCCCGTTACTGGCATGTTCCCCTAATGGGCCAAATTCGGCCCATGGCAAGAGTCGGCCCGTTACTGGCATGTTACCCTAATGGGCCAAATTCGGCCCATGGCAAGAGTCGGCAAGTTTCTGGCCTGTTAACCCGTTGCGCCGTTTCCAGCCCGTCCTATATTCTGGCCCATTAACGACTCGTTATGCCTGTGACAGAATTAAGCCTTTGCTGTCCTACGGCCTGTTAACGACCCGTTACTGTGCTGGGCCGATACCAATTACGCCCGATTACAGCCCATGTAGACCCATTTATACGACGGCCGAGGCCCACCGATTACAGGCCCATTTATCAACGGCCCGAGGCCCACCAATTACAGACCCATTTATCAACGGCCCATAGGAGACCCATGGATCCAACAGCCCGTATATGGCCCATGGTAGTTGCGGCCACTAGCAAACTAGGGAAAAAGAAGACTAGGAAATAAATAAGGCCAAAACTAACGCTAGGCTATTAAGGCGATTGCACAGATTACATCCACTCGGCATCAAAGATCGCCACCAGTGCAAATATAGGGAACACCCTACACTATACAAAAATGGCTTTCTGTTTTCTTCAGCCGGTGGCTGCATGTTAAGAATAAATTTTGTATCGCACCAAAACAAATTACAACTATATAACAAAAGGAAGGTTCGCATAAAACTTAACAGTCTAGTAGATAAATGCACCACCAGAAGTTCAGAAGCTCAGTTCATTTGACCTGACTGTTACATTTTCATGTTGTATTGCCCGATGGAGTACCATAACCCTCGCCTTCATTTCCCCTAGGCTCCTGAACAACATAGCAAATGTCTGATAGTTTGGTTTGAAAACCATGCATATCTTGACGACATTGAGCAATGTTTCTCCTTGTTTCACAAAGGGTCTCTGTTAGGGAATGGACTTGTGTCTGGAGCGTAGATACAACATTGCTTTGACCTTGCATATCTTGATCATGACTCAGTTTGGACGATATTGCCTTAACAACCAACCCAGTATTACGCAGGAACGTGCTTTTGGCACTGTTAGTGGACAGGTACTGACCCACTGCAGCAAGAGCTGACATTGCGGTTATAGTTGCCTCGCCACATTCACAAGGTGGCGGTTCCACCATTTTTTCCATAGCTCACTGAAAAGTTGAGGTTTTACATTAGTAGTACCAGAACAGAAGATATTAAGGAGGCAGCAAAACCAAACAAAATAGCTTTGGTCTATATACAGAACTTATTCTAGTAAACCCATGTAAAATATTAGTTGTATTTTATTGCAAAGTACATAATAAAACCAGGTTCCAAACATATGACCATGTACCATCGCTAATGTATTGTCTATTTCTTCACATTGTATTGAGGGCTAAGGATAAAGAGACGAAGTTTATAATACGGTAAGCATAGTATGACATCATTCATATCACAAAACAACTGAGAACAGACAAACATGCAATTGTAATGTTGTGTGGGCAAGTCCAGCACGGAACTAGATTATGGGTCAAGATCAAAGGAACATCACTCCTCTCTTTTAAACCTTGTAAGGTGCAATGATACGCCAAGACAATTGTGTATAAAATTGAAAAGAGTAATAGACATTGGCTACAAACCATGTAGTTCAAGGCACAAGTCAGAGTAAGTAGTAGTTAAAAGGCATGAGGATTAAGGACTTACAACAGCGTCTTTGACTGGTGTAGTCATGCCCTTCTTCTTGCTGGTGTGACAGTCCTTGAAGATTTCCACATCATTTGGTTCAGGTACCTTTTGGTCCTTGCGGGCTTTCCTCTGCATTTCGAACAAGTCAATATAGATCTGATAATATGGTACAGCGAAAAGAGTGAAACAACAGCTTACAAGAGCCTCGTAGTGTGCAATATAGCTACGAGATCCTATCGTCTGTTGGAATTTCACTTTCGTACGGTCGGCCTTGTTCTTTGAACAGTTCACCTACAAGAAGATAGATTTGTGTGGCACATGCGTAAATAGTGTCGCTGTTCTAGGAACGGGGGTCCCCAGAATTGCCTGCCAGCGGCCTGCGGCGTGGCTCAAGTGGGGGCCCAGCGCAGCCCAGCTTCATCAGCTCAAGCTCAAGACCCTCGCGAGGGGCCAAGCCTCACGGGGCGGACGACAGGAAGCTTCCTCAGGAACAGCCTCGTCAGGCAGGCTCACGAGGAGGCGGAGAGATCAAGGCAAGGGCACCTCGCGAGGAGCCCATGACGCAAGCCATGATGATCAAGAACAGGCGGGCGCCGTTCTGTGCAGTGTCCTTGTTTCCCCTTTGGTGCAAAGGGGGCAAGCACAGGCCAAGGCATCAGGCAAATGTTACCGTTTCGGTGCAACAAGACCAAGACCAGCAGAACGGCAGGACGGAGGTCATCGTGGAGCCCAGGACGGCGTCATCGTCAGAGCCTTTGGCAGCCGAACACCAACTTTAGTTAGGATAAGTGTACTAGATGTTCCCCTTCAGAATGACCAATTGTTGGCGCCCTTCCCGCTCATTATTTGGGAATAGGCCCAGGGCCTCCCTCTATAAATAGGACTAGCCACCACAGAGTAGAGGCATCGAGAATCTAGATCACACATAGACTAGAGAGGCGACTGAACTCACCCAAGCAGTTCATCGCACCAGCTCAAGAACAGCCCTCGCGAGGCTGTTCTCCCTTTGTACTGTTCATCATCAGCCCCTGGGCAATCCACCACACCACACACTAGAGTAGGGTGTTACACCACAATGGTGGCCCGAACTAGTATAAATCTCGTGTCCCTTGCGTGTTCTTCTTTCTAGCCTAGATCCTTTGCGAGACTTCGATACGTGAGCTGGTAGGGGAAAGATCTTCGTGCGCACCCCAGAGTTCGAACCTCAAGGGTCTGCTGGAACCCGAAATCCGACATTTGGCGCGCCAGGTAGGGGTGCGCCAAAATCTTTCTCCCGCAGGTCGCGTGTGATCTTCCGTCATGTCCATGTCTGACGCTCGCCGAGCCCGCGCCGAGCGTCGGGCTGCTCTCGCCGCTCGAGTCGCCCAGACGGCTCCTGTCGGCGGACGCCCCCGTCGTTCCCCGTCGCCTGCCACCAACGACGCCACTGGCCCGATGGGGAACGAGCAGCAGCACTCGTCCCTGCATCCTTCGGTGCGGAGGGAAGGCCGCACCGCCACCCCATCGCCGACTCCAGCCGGTTCGTCGTCCCACGCCCGTCGCGCCCCGCCGCACCGCCACCCCATCGCTGACTCCAGCCGGTTCGTCGTCCCACGCCCGTCGCGCCCCCACGGACGCGCACGCTGCGCTACTCCTGGCGCGTGAACTCTAGCACTACCGTCCCATCGACGACCTCTATGAGGACTGGCTCGCCCGCATCACCGAGCTCGTCAGCGCCGCAGGGGGCTCTCTTATGCCCTCTCTCTCGCTGCCTCGCCCTCCATCCTGCACGGGAGGCGAGGATCAGGAGGTGCCTCCACAACCTCCTCCCCAAGAAGGCGCCCTGGCCCCAAGGCGCGCGGCCCCAGGACGAGACCCTCCGCGTCCGGCGCCTGCGCGACAAGAAAGGAGCTGCCAAGAAATCCCTCGTCCCCAAGGAGGTGCTCGTGTTCTCCCAGCACTGGTGCGCCATGACCGCATCCCTGCGCCGCCACGTCAAGACCCCGCGCTGCTGCAGGAGGCGGCGCGCGGTAATCCCCAGGAGCAAATCCCGCATCCGCAGAGAGCTCCAGTGGCCAGTGCAGGCTGCCGCGCCTTCATCGCCGAGCTGCGTAGCGTCGCATGGCCCGGCAAGTTCAAGTCGGACCTGCCTCCTTGCTACGACGGCATTGCAGACCCCGCGGAGTTCCTCTAGCTCTACAAGCTAGGCATCGAAGCCGCCAACGGGGACGAAAGGGTCATGGCGAACTGGTTTCCCATGGCGCTCAAGGACGGTGCCCGCACCTGGCTCCTAAACCTGGCTCCTGGCACGATCTCCTCCTGGGACGAGATGCGCACCTGCTTCATCACCAACTTCTAAGGCACTCGCGACCGGCCCCCAGCCATGAGCAACCTAAGCCGCATCAAGCAACAACCAGGAGAGACCCTGCAGAAGTACATCCAGCGCTTCAACAACGCTCGCCTCAAGATCCCCAGGGTGACTGAGGAAGCCATCATCTCAGCCTTCTCCGATGGCGTGCGTGACATCAAGATGAAAGAGGAGCTAGCAATCCATGAAGACGTGTGCACATCCCTGGAGCTGTTCAACTTGGCGACCAAGTGCGCCAGGGCTGAGGAAGGGTGCCTCTCCCTTCTTGAGCTTCCGGCTGCCGATCGAGAAGAGAAGAAGCACAGGTCAAGGACGTGAAGCGCAAGGGGGCTGCTGTGCTCGTAGTGGAGGCAGACACCAAGCGAGGCAGGGATCAGCCTCAGTCATCCAAGGGCAGTCGGTGCTGCGTGTACCACGACCTCCACACTCACAACACCAATGAATGCCAAGAGCTCAGGGCTGTGCGAGATGGGCGTATCGGCCGACGCCCTGAGCGCAACGACCAGAGCTATGGCTGAGGAGGAGGAATACGCGAAGGACGATGGGAAGACCGTGGCCCTCGCCAAGGGTGGCGTGACCGACCTCGCGAGGACCGTTGGCCGGACCAGCCTCGTGAGGGAGGTTGGAGGGATCAGCCTTGTGAGGATCTCCCTCAAGGCAACGCAGGCCTCCCTCCTCTGCCACCACCGCCAAGGAGGAATGAAGACCATCATGAGGACGAGGGGGCTGGGGGCTTCCAGGAGCCTCGCGCAATCGCTTGCATCCTGGGCGGCGCTCAGGCCCCAGCCTCTCAGCGCATCTTCAAGTAGTTTGCTCGTGAGGTGAATGCAGTCCTCCCCAAGCTTGAGGCCACGCACCCTCTTAGGTGCTCAGCATGCGCTATCACGTTCAGCTCAGCGGATCAGCTGAAGTGCGCAGCAACGGCCGGAGTCCTCCCAATGCTTTGCTCCCTAGTCATCAGCAATGTACAAGTCACCACGACCCTCATCGATGGCGGAGCAGGACTCAACGTCCTGTCCGTCGAGACATTCAACAATCTCCAAGTGCCATATGATCAGCTTCAGCCAACCAAGCCTTTCTCAAGAGTCACTGATGGTTCCAACATTCCGATAGGGCAAGTTTGCCTTCCTGTCACCTTTGGGTAGCGCAACAACTACCGCACCGAGCTCATTGACTTCGACGTCACCAACATTCGCCTGCCATACAATGCCATCCTCGGGTATCCAGCCCTGGCCAAGTTCATGCCAGTGACTCACCATGGCTACAATGTCCTCAAGATGCCAGGAAGTGGCGGAGTCATCACAGTGCCTTGTGAGGAAAAGGATGCAGTGTGTTCTCTTGAGCGTGCCTTCCAGGCCGCAGCAATTGAAGACCCAGATCACAGGAGCAGAAGACTTCCCGAGGCGGTCCCTAAGAAGAAGAAGGCTTCACCTGGACCAAACCCTCACAAGGCAGGCACCTCTAGAGGCGTTGCATCAGGAGCCGCACCCGTTCAGGGCATGCCACCCTCTATCGCATAGGAAGGCGTGCCCGGCGCCCTCCTCGGGCAGGGCTCGGGGGCTCTTTCTTGGAGAGCCACCGACTTTGCCGAGGTCACGAGGGAGGCACTCGGGCACCACTTGGAGGCGTGCTTCAAGGCGTGTTTCCCTCAGGAAGGCGTGAGGCAAGGAGGGCCAAACCCTTAGGAGTTCATCGCGAGGAACATTCAGGAGCTACAGGAGTCAAGAGTCATCCGCGGCAGCTGCCGCCTACCCGCCGTAGCCCCACATCCAGGCGAGGATGGAGGGCTGCGCGTCTGCATCGACGTACCAGGGCATAACTGAGCCGCGTCTCAGGAGCGCCTCTGGCCTTCGCGCGTGGGGCGTTGTGAGGGTCCACCTCACAGCTACGCTCGCATGCCTTTCGGCCTGCTGAACGCGGATGTTGCCCACTAGCGCCTGATGAGGAGCATCCTGGAAGCTCAGGTGGCCAGGCACCGCGCGTTCCTGGAGGAGATGAAGATGGACCTTGAGGAGCCGCCCGGACCCCTAGAGCCTCCCGAGGCTCAGGGCTCCGAAGGCTCGTGAGGATTGGCTTCCTCACCACGCGTCGTCAGCTACTCCGACACTCGCTCTGCAATGGTAGCAGGTGACTTCTTTCCAAGTTTCGTTTCAACTGGGAGCGCCCTCAGGGCTGCATCATTCCCAGGTCGCGTGGGTCCATCCCTGCGGCATGTATCCGTTTTGCTTATGCTCTTTACTTTCCTTGTTGGGGGCGCCCCTCGGGCTGCATTGTCCCCAAGCCGCTCGGGCCTGACCCAGTGGCATTTGGTTTTTCTGCATCTATCTAAATGGATTCGCTCCTCTGCGCTTAACCTGATTCCCATGGTTATCATCTGCTGCTTATCACGGACCTCTCCGCTCTCATGCAAAGCGCTTGCACGTTAAAAGGGGGGCGCCTGAGCATCGCGACTCATGGGCTCTTACTGGCTCTCCAGCCTCACCCCCTGGCCTTGACCCACGGCATCGCGACCTGTCATACCAGCGGCGGGCTAGCTCGCTCAAGGGCCGAGACCTGAGGACGTAGAGGATTTGCATTCTAACCACCCTGCAGGAACACACCATTGATAAAGGCCCAGAGCCAGGCGCAACCCGCCTCGAGGTAGGGCCTCGTGAGTCCCGTGCTGGCTCACGGGTGCCTAGATACACCTCTCCTAGCCCTACCGTGCCGGCCACATGTCAGGGCGGGGTTGTACACGCCCCGGGGGCTCCTCCCGGAGGGGATCCCCCTCCCATGTACCAGTGGAAGCACCATGCTCCGTGCTGGCCGACGACACTGCCGAGGAGCGGCTATTCCCGTACACATACGGAAGCGCTATGCTCCGCGCTGGTGATAAACAACTGAGGGCGGCCCACGGCCGTATCAACCTTAGGGAGCCCAGAGCGACACGGGGGTTGCGCCCGGGCCACGCCCGAGCGCATGCCACCCAGCCAGGTCCCTGAGACCTGGTTGTCGCGCGTTCCTCCCCGAGTGGAGCCAAGGTATGAAGACTCATTTGCACGTCAAGGGGGACTCCTGAGCATCGCGACTCAGGAGCCTAACTGGTCACATAGCCCCTCACTCCTTGGTCCCGTCCTGGTTTCCGGTCGGGGCTAACGGCGGCTGAGGTATGCGCGGGGCCGGGCCCTGCTGACGTAGAACGACAAATCCACTCCTACGCCTTCCTTCCCTACTTGCTGTTCGCGCGTCAAGGGGGACTCCTGAGCATCGCGAATCAGGAGCTTAACTTGTCCTGTAGCCTCTCACTCCTTAGTCCCGTCCTGGTTTCCGGTCGGGGCTAACGGCGGCTGAGGTATGCGCGGGGCCGGGCTCTGCCGACGTAGAACACAAGCAAATAGGAGGGGAAAATGCAAACTCAGGGAATTCAAAAGAAAATATTACAAGCCATAGATTGTTTCACAAACACCAAACACAAGTTTAAATGCCTCCACGAGGCATGGTGCATGTTGCAGGAATTAAAACAGGACAGAAGCCAGAAAGGGATCACTTTCTAGTGGCGCCGCCGCCTGTGGTGGAGTCGCGCTGGGCGGCCCCGCCTCTTGAAGCCGTGGAACTTGCGGCGTCGCGCCTGGGCAAGGTGCTAAAGGCACGGAACCTCCCCAGCAAAGCCTCGGCTCGGCCTTTCATGGCCTCAGCAGCAGCGGCGGCGAGGTCGCCGCTCAGAGGTTCCAGCAGGCTGTCAAGGCCGACGTTGGGGTCGCGAAGGTAGACGTGGCTGAGGACGCGCGTCAGTGCTGCAGATGACAGGGCACGCGCCTCGGCCTCGGCCGTAGGGCCAAGGCCCTCCGCGACATCTTCAAGCGCACGGACCAGGAAGGGAAGCTGCTCGGCAGGGCCGTCCTCTGCGCCAGCCAACGGCTTCTCTAAGCCGCCCTTATAGAGCATCTTCATCGGAGCGCGAGCTTTCTCCTCCAGCTTGGCGAAGGCCACTTGATCCTCGTCCAAGACCTTCGCCTTGCCGTCGAGCTCGGTCCTCCTCGCCTTCAGTGCCAGCTCCAGCGTATCCAACTGGCCGCGACAGTCGTCAAGCTCGGTGTTCTAGTCCCTGACGGTAGCTTCCCGAGCCTTCATCTCCTCCTCCTTCTCCTGGCGGATGCGGACCTCCTTTGCAAGCTCGTCGCGCAGGTCTTGCAGCTCGACCTCCAGTGCCTTGCAGTGGCCCCGGGCATCCGCAGCGTCGCCCTGGGCAGCATCGCGAGCGGCCTTGGCCTGGGAGGCGGCTTGCTTATCCTCATCGGAGGCAGACGCAGCCTGGCTCAGCGCCGCTCGCACGGAGGCGGCAGAACGGGCCCAGCCAGAAGCTAGCTCCAGGCGCGCGACATCCACCATGACCCACTTGCTCCGGAAGGCTTCGATCCTCTTCCCGGGCTTCGAGATGGCGTTGGAGCTGGAGTATGTGATAAAGCTCGTGCATGCGGTGATGGGGCCACGAGAAACCTGGAGGTAAAAGTAATGACGCATCAAGGCCACTGAGGGCTTCACCCCAACGTGAGCCTCACAGTAGTAGGCAAGAATCACCAGGAGAATAACAGAGTTGGGGTGGAGGTACAGAGCTTGCAAGTTGTACTAGCGAAGAACAACAAAGAAGAACACGGAAAAAGGAGGCACCAGACCGGCGATGATGGCGCTCAGAAAGAGCGGGTAGAAGGTGCTCCCCTTGCTTTCAGGCTGGTCAGAGCCGGCCTTGAGCACAGTCGCTCCCTCGTTGCCCTGCACCACCGTCCTCAGGCGCATGAGGGCGAGATTCTTCTCCGACACATTCGGGGGATCCAGAGCCAGCGAGTACCAGGCCTCGGTCGGGGTCTTCCGGGGTGCCATGGCTCGCTAGATGGAAGGGATTGAGACAGATCTGGAGGATTTCGAGAGCAGGAAGGAGAAGAGAGAGAAAGGGGATCTGGAGCAATGCAAGCGAGAACGAAGCAAGTAAGTCTGGCCCGGGCACCTCCTTTTGTTAGAAGGACAGTTGCCGAGGCATCATGGGGAAGCGGAGACGCCCACGTCCAATCAATCGCCATGCGGCGCCCAAGGCCGCAGACTGTTGGGGCCCGTGGCGCTTCGCACTTGCCCCTTCGCTTCTCTGCTAAGCCAAGACCGGGCACGCATTGGGCCCGGGGGCTACTGTTGGCGTTCTGGGAACGGGGTTCCCCAAACTTGTCTGCTTGGGGCCTACGGCGTGGCTCAAGTGGGGGCCCACTGCAGCCCAGCTTCATCAGCTCAAGCTCAAGACCCTCGCGAGGGGCCACGCCTCGCGGGGTGAACCACAGGAAGCTTCCTCAGGAGCAGCCTCGTCAGGCAGGCTCGCGAGGAGGCAGAGAGATCAAGGAAAGGGCACCTCGCGAGGAGCCCGTGACGCAAGACATGACGATCGAGACCAGGCGGGCGACGGCCTGCGCAGTGTCCTTGTTTCCCCTTCGGTGCAAAGGGGGCAAGCACAAGCCAATGCATTAGGCAAAGGTTACCGTTTCGGTGCAACAAGACCAAGACCAGTAGAACGGCAGGACGGAGGTCATCATGGAGCCCAGGACGGTGTTATCGTCAGAGCCTCCCTCTATAAATAGGACTAGCCACCACAGAGTAGAGGAATCGAGAATCTAGATCACGCATAGACTAGAGAGGCGACTGAACTCACCCAAGCAGTTCATCGCACCAGCTCAAGAACAGCCCTCGCGAGGCTGTTCTCCCTTTGTACTGTTCATCATCAGCCCCTGGGCAATCCACTACACCACACACTGGAGTAGGGTATTACACCACAATGGTGGCCCGAACCAGTATAAATCTCGTGTCCCTTGTGTGTTCTTATTTCTAGCCTAGATCCTTTGCGAGACTTTGATACGTGAGCTGGTAGGGGAAAGATCTTCGTGCGCACCCCAGAGTTCGAACCTCAAGGGTCTGCCAGAACCCGAAATCCGACAAATAGGACTTCAACATGTGATCTGATCACATATATATAATGTACCTAATACTTTGGATCAGACCAGTGTTTAACAAGGCCCCTCCAGTCTTCATCCGATATATTTTCCACTGGAGATGTTTGGGAAAGTTCACTATTAGCCTTGCCTTCAAAGTGAGTTTTCCTCAAGTTATACCGACACTGTCGCAGAGCATACTTGAAAACATGGGTGCAAGCTTGTCTGGTTCTATCATCTTGGCTACCCAACTTGAACCTCATGTGTTGAAAATTATGGGAGTCTCATTATCAGCAACCTAGAAAGTATGGGACAGAGCAAGACGATATAACTAGTTTCCATACATAACCATACTTACAGATAAATGGTTGAGGAAGGTGTTGAACTGGGTTTCGTCTTTGTCATTCCTGTACTGAATCCATGTTGGGAGGATACGTACATGACACCTAACGGCAACCGCTGCCTCTGATACTAACTTGGCTAACACTGTAGCATCACGTGGCCTTTTTAAACCTTCCTCAAAACGGATCTCCATTCTTCCTCCTCTAGATTTAGTTAACCTATCGAGCATTATCCCTGATGTTTTATTCCTCTTGAGCCTAGGTGCTAGCCCAACAACGAACATAGGAAGTGTTAGTGTACATAAAACTGTGAGACTACATATAAATAAGCATGCAACTGTAACTTGACTCCAGCAACTACCTTCTTTTTGTTGAAGCTCACAAGGTTCATCTGATATTGCCAACTCGTCTTGTCTCAAGAGTGCTTGGGAAGTAGTGTGAGGTGGCAAGGGAGCTTGGGAACGTGCTGCTAGCTCAGTTGACGCACGAGTAAGTCATGCAGCTGGTAGTACTGTGGTAGGTGTTGCAAGAACTAGGGCTATCTATGCTTCTTTGGTGGCAGCTATTTGTTTCTGTTGGCTTTTTTTGGAACTCGTGTAGCATGTGATGTCGTGTTTGTAGAATTTTCTGCTGGACTTTGACATTCTATTGCACCATCAGTACCAGCAGAATCTATAGGATTCATCCGCTTCTCATTCCCTGCCATTCTGTGTTTCTTCCTCTTTCTCTGTGCCATGTTAAGTCAAGCCAACAAGAAAAACGAATAACAATTTAGTTCTTCAGAACAAATTGATGCATGATGCAGATGAACTGAACTTTTATGTTAGATAACCACATGATAGGAGGATGTAATATGTATGATGTGTAAACTAAGAAGAAGACATTTCACCAAATTAGAAACAATGCAATGGAAGGTAGACAGCATATGAAAGATGCTACAAATATCGCTCTGCCAAGTTAACAATGTCTCATCATAAATGGCGTTTAAACAAATGTGAAGCAGTACAAGAAATAAATCATATGCAAGATGCAAACAACATCACACTACCATGTTAGAGGTCTCTCATCATTAGTGCCATTGCATATTCACAGCATTGCATATTCACAGCTTATGATGTGTAAACTAAGGAGAAGGCATTTCAACAAATTAGAAGCAATGAAAGCTATACACCATATGAAAGATGCAACGAATATCACTCAACCAAGTTAAAACTGTCTCGTCATAAGTGCCATTTCAACAAATTAGTAGTACAAGCTAGAAAAGAATGTGAGATGTAACCTATATCACACTCCGAAGTCAAACGTGTCTTATGATAAGTGATTGTTGCAGGTTACACAACAGTAGTAATTTGATGTAAGAACATGGTGTGATAGACAGATATTGTATGTTCTAGAAACAGGAACACGTGCCTTATTCAAGTATAATGTGTAAAGTAAGCAGATGGAATTCAACAAAATTAGAAGCAATATAAGCTAGACATCACACATAACATGCAACCACATATAACAGTGGCAAGTTAGAGGGAGCACCGGTGACGCTGCACTAGGGGAGATGTGCTCATCATAAACACAACTTTGTTGAGTGTTTATGCATGTGTTGTCTTGGAAATCATCTTGGGGGTGTGGAGGAGTAGAAACTGTAGAGGCCCTCCGCTTGGAAGGAGCACCTTTATCCGCTGCCTTGCTAACTTCCTTCCACTTTATTGATTTTGAATTGTCAAGTAAAACCGACAAGAAAAAGCAATAAAATTCTCTCTTCAGAACTCATTCATGCATGATACTAACAATCACTACTTTGATGTAAGCCAAACACATGATACCAGGATGGAATATATAAAAAAACAGGATGGCATGGCATGTTCACAACTATTTGTGTAAACTAAGCAGAAACCATTTCAGCAAATAAGAAGCAATGCAAGCTAGACACCACATGAAAGATGCAACCAATATGACTCTGCCAAGTTAAAAGCGTCCCATCATAAATGGAATTTCAACAAATTAGAAGCAGTGCATGTTATAAGTCATATGAAAGATGCAACTAATATTGCACTGCATATACTAAAGGTGTCTCGTCATATTGATTGATGCGGGACACATAAAAAACAATAGTTTTATGTAAGGACATTCTTAATAGACAGATGTACTATGTACTAAATACAGGAAGGCATGTCACATTAACAGGTATAATGTATAAGCTAAGCAGACTAGCACATGCAGTTTAACCAGATTGGAAGAATTACAATCTAGACACCATATGCAACATGCAACCACATATCACGCTGCCAAGTTAGTGCAAGCACCTGCGATGCTAGTTTAGGGGAAATGTTGTAATCAACTACAGAGCTATGTTCACTATCTTCATCTATCGTTTCTGTTTCTTGAGAATCATGTTGGGAGGCTGACGCTGCATTCCTTAAATGAGGAGTAGTCCCCTTGCCTACCTGCCTCATCATAAGTGATTGATGAGGGATACACAAGAACATTAGTTTGATGTAAGAACATGGTTAATACACAGATGTACTAGTATGTACCAAAAACAGAAAGGCATGTCATATTCAAAGGTATAATGTGTAAGCTAAGCAGATGCAATTTAACCAAAATGGAAGCAATACAAGCTAGACATCCGACTGGAGTGGTGAGCATGATCATCTAGGACTTGAGAGCCTGGTGGGAGGTGGGCTGCTTTGCCACCATCGCAGCTTTTTAGTTGGCTTCCAGGTGATGCCTATCTTTGCTGGGCTTGTCACTGGCTTGGCCAGTGCCCTGACTAGCTATTTGTCTTCTGGTGCTCACGGGATGGTGGTTCATGTAAAAAAATATCTTTCCTTATACCAACTTCGGCCTTTCGAATACAAGCTAGACACCATATGGAACATGCAACCACATATGACACCGGGAAGTTAAAGCAAGCACCTGGGATGGTGGTTCATTGCGAGCGATGTCATCAACTCCAGAGCTACGTTTACCGTCTCCATCTGCTGACACTGCACCCTTTATAACGCTGTAACATGTCTTGCCTACCCGCATACGAAGCTGGAGCGACTTATCTCTTTTCTTTTTGTCTTCTCTCATGGCAGGCGAGTCTGAAATACCCTTGCATAAAAACACAATAGTGAGAGTATGGGTGAAGTATGTGCAGAACTAGTGCACTGTAAAAGTAGCAGATAGCAGGTGGCTGAAAAATAAATGACAGGAGACATATGATAGCTCTACAACATTGCATGACAAACAAAATTAGATTCTACTCCGTATGATTTTGTAATATATGAGCACAGGAAATGCAGGTACTCCTCCAGCACATCACCACATGTGGTCATATCTAAGATAACAGTCGACTAAAAATAAATAGGCCAGTCGATTTTTTTAATGAACCGTCCGATCTATAAGGAACGGGCAGATGGCCATCGTCTACCTCCCGCCAGTCACTGTTGACGATCTTTCTCGAACCGCCAGCGACCACCGGCCCAGACCCCTGCCTCCGCCACCCCGCCCTCCCATCGACCTCACACCATCGTCGTGCTTGGCAGCGCCCCCAGGCCATCCCTTTAATCCCGGCCAACCTCCAGATCGGGCGCCAGTAGCTCTAGGCCATACACGCCCCTAAGATAAACACCAAGGCGCTGCTTCCCCGGCGTAACAGGCGTACTAGCGCCTGTTACACCGGGGAATGCTTCCGTTAATTGTGAATCAACTGGCCAGAAATTGAAATTCAGGGGGGGTGACGGACCTCTAGCTAAGGTGAAATAGTATATGAGGAGAAACCTTGTGCATCGCGGGTTAATAGGAACATCTAGTATCAAGAAGAAGCGGTCAACTAGTGTCTTCTGTGGGATGAATACCGTGCAAGCAGAGACGTAAGATTTTCACGAATAAGGGAAGAGGAGTACCTTTTTCGGTTGACGGTGTGGTCACCTCCACATGTCGCGCCGATCTTCTTCTTTTTACCGGGGAAACCGACGTTCTGGAGGGTGCAGGCTTGGACGAACCCATGGCCAAATTGTTGACTGTCTTTCTATGGCCGTATGTCGGCGGAGGGGAAGCAGATCTGAGGCGGCGAAGGACGGCGTAGCAGGGACATCTCTGGTGCGGTGGAGGGTGGCGAACTTGGAGTGGCAGCGGTGCGGCGCAGGACGGCGTGGTTGAACTGGCTTGGGTACGGACGGCTCGGCCTCGGCTTCAACTACTAGCCGTGGAGGTGTTGTGGTTGGGGTTGCGGTGGACGACGACGTCGGGGTATCGGCTCCGGCGTGATGGAGGAGGGCGGCGGTTGATGGGTAGTATGGGGTGGCAGATGGAGGACGCCGGGGTTTCGCGGCTGGTGGAGAGGTAGTTTTGGCGT
>NC_041383.1:447229984-447242043 GCF_002162155.2 Triticum dicoccoides | reverse complement strand
GGGAACCATGTTTCGGTCTAGGACGCGCTTGTTTTTGGCTTTTTTGAACAGAAGATGGGACGCGCTTGTTTGAAATTTGGGGAAAGTACAAACTTTGCCCCCCTCTTAAATTTCGGACCTACTGCGGGTCGGGGGTAGGATGGTAATCCCAGGTGTCCCAAATAGTGGGCGGGAGCGATTTCGGCCGCGCGCATGTGTGATACGTCTCCAATGTATCTATAATTTTTGATTGATCCATGCTACTTTATCTATTGTTTTGGACTATAATGGGCTTTATTTTCCACTTTTATATTATTTTTGGGACTAACCTATTAACCGGAGGCCCAGCCCAGAATTGCTATTTTTTGCCTATTTCAGTATTTCGAAGAAACAGAATATCAAACGGAGTCCAAACGGAATGAAACCTTCAGGAACGTGATCTTCTCACCGAACGTGATCCAGGAGACTTGGACCCTACTCCAAGAAGCACCAGAGGCGGTCACGAGGGTGGAGGGCGCCCCCTTGGGCGCGCCCCCTACCTCATGGGCCCCCTGACGCTCCACCGACGTACTCCTTCCTCCTATATATACCTACATACCCCCAATAGACCAGAGAGGAGCCAAAAACCTAATTCCACCCGCCGCAACTTTCTGTATCCATGAGATCCCATCTTGGGGCCTGTTCCGGAGCTCCGCCGGAGAGGGCATCCACCACGGAGGGCTTCTACATCAACACCATAGCCCTTCCGATGAAGTGTGAGTAGTTTACTTCAGACCTTCGGGTCCATAGCTAGTAGCTATATGGCTTCTTCTCTCTTTTTGGATCTGAATACAATGTTCTCCCCCTCACTCGTGGAGATCTATTCGATGTAATCTTCTTTTTGCGGTGTGTTTGTTGAGACCGATGAATTGTGGGTTTATGATCCACCTTATCTATGAATAGTATTTGAATCTTTTCTGAATTCTTTTATGTATGATTGAGTTATCTTTGCAAGTCTCTTCGAATTATCCGTTTGGTTTGGCCAACTAGATTGGTAGTTCTTGTAATAGGAGAAGTGCATGGCTTTGGGTTCAATCTTGCGGTGTCCTTACCCAGTGACAGAAAGGGTTGCAAGGCACGTATTGTATTGTTGCCATCGAGGATAACAAGATGGGGTATTTATCATATTGCATGAATTTATTCCTCTACATCATGTCATCTTGCTTAAGGCGTTACTCTGTTTTTAACTTAATACTCTAGATGCATGCTAGATAGCGGTCGATGAGTGGAGTAATAGTAGTAGATGCAGAATTGTTTCTATCTACTTGTCACGGACGTGATGCCTATATACATGATCATACCTAGATAACCTCATAACTATGCTCAATTCTATCAATTGCTCAACAGTAATTTGTTCACCCACCTTAGAATATTTATGCTCTTGAGAGAAGCCACTAGTGAAACCTATGGCCCCCGGGTCTATTCTCATCATATCAATCTCCATCACTTTATTTACTTGCTTTGCTTTTACTTTTTACTTTGCATCTTTATACCAAAAATACGAAAAATATTATCTCTATCAGATCTCACTCTCGTAAGTGACCGTGAAGGGATTGACAACCCCTAATCGCGTTGGTTGCGAGTAGCTATCGTTTTGTGCAGGTACGACGGACTTGTGCGTGACCTCCTACTGGATTGATACCTTGATTCTCAAAAACTGAGGGAAATACTTATGCTACTGTGCTGCATCATCCTCTCCTCTTCGGGGAAAACCAACGCAAGCTCGAGACGTAGCAATGTGTGCTTAGGTGGCCATTGTGTATGAATGTTTTTCGGAGGCGGTTGCGTGGCGTCTAGATGAAGCTACAAACCTACCCCGATTTAGAGCTTTGTACGTCGGGCCGATAGGTTTCACGGGTCAGAGTTATTAGAAAAGTAATTTCCTTGTACTACCAAACATTGGTCTCACGTGGTTTCTGGCGAGTAGAGGCTCTTTTGGCGCTTTATTCAAAATTTTGAAACACAAGCATTCACGTTTAGAGTACTCTTGAACTATGAGGATTGACCTAAATAGACAACTTTATATTTGACCTTGTATGTTCGAAAACCTCTTTAACTTATCCGCTTCTTTTTGAAATTTTGACACTTCAAAATCCTATAACTACGATTATTTTGCAATGGTGGAGCTAAAATTTGAATCTATTTTGTACATGACTACATATGCTATTATGTACAAAATCAGAGCAAAGATTGGTGCCCCCATAATTTAGGTATGGTTTACAAATGCCATGAGATCAAATTTAAATAATTGAATGGACTTCATGTTGAATTCGATTTTTTAAACCACCTTAAGTTGAATTCAAATGTATGCTAGTTCATAGGTAGCTATTTATAATGTCCATTGTGTAACTTTCGTATGTATAATGTGCTTTACACACACAACATGAACTATACTCATGTTTATATTCGATTGCTAAAGCGATGCATTGTCTAGAGTTCAAAATACTAACTATGTGGATCAATTGTGTCGAATAATAACATAGACATGCTCAAATTCGATAGAATCTAGATGCCTGATGGATCAATGACCGCTGCTTACGCGAATTGCAAATATCATGATCCCATCCTAATATTTGGATACAATGTATATCTTTAATCAATGTGTAGAGCAGTCTTTTACGTGTAGTTTCACTCTCCATCGGTGGTCTCTCACACATGCTGACACACTCTCTCCCGAGGTGTCTTTCTCGCACACATGCTCTAGATATAACCCTCCCTCCCTCTCGTAACCATTTACAACTGTTTTCACTAACCTTTATCACAAGCACTCTTCCTCTCGCAAACATACACACGCACAATCCTCATCGACCCTTTCTATATACATGGACCTGCCTACGTGTCTCATGTACGCACATTATCTTTACGCCTGTCTCTCACGCATTGTCTCACACCTCTCTTCCTAATCGAAGAGTATGATTCTAGCAGAGCATTCTGTACGATGCCCCTTAAAGTTAGGTTGGATGACTAGTAATATCAGAGATAAAGGGTTTACCTTAGTCCGAGAACCTACGGTTACAAATCCTAGGCGGCTTTGTCAGTGGACACAGAGTCCTTCACAATTCTGCTATCTTTGTCTTGTACAACTAGTCATCCGTGGGTCTTCCTAAATGCGTCACGGGCCGACCAATGTGGCGCAGGAAGGAACCGAACGAAGGGCCTCACCTCGACCCACCGGGCCTCACGCGGTGACACACCCTCTGCCCCCACGTCTCATTATCTTCTCACACCCACACATACCAACACAAACACCACACACACATAAAATTTCTCCTGGTGCCTCTATTCCCTCCCCCCCCTTGCCACTCAAGGGAATGGAATCTCTTGTCGTGATGTCATAATCGTCTCTCTCTCTCTAGACCACTCTCGTTTCTCGTACTATTTCTCCCACGCCCCCGGTCGGCCCCTCTATCCATGCCTCTCTCGAATATGTAATACACACACACACACCTCTCTAGGCCCCACCAAATGCATCAACTACACATTCACACATGTTACATCACGTACCCCATTGATCTGAAAAGCCCTCTCTTCACGTTTATTTCGCATACAACATTCCTTTTGAATAAAGTGTGGCCAAAAAATTATTTTAGAGTTTCTGCATATATACAACATCACAAAGTTATATGGAGGAGTACGAACGCTAATTTGCATTGAATGGTGCCCACAATGATATTTATTCCGCACTATGAATTTGTATATTTTTATACTATATACAAAGTTAGTCATAATAAAGAGACACGAAGAGCATCTCTCTCTCCATCGCATACCCCCCTGTACGCCCCTTTCACGTACGCACACAAAACTATCTCCAGGTCCTCTAAAAGTAAGCCCCCAGAAAATTCACGCATGTTTCATCTTTCTCTCGGGATATATGCAATGACGATCATTGTATTTGAAGCGAAAGCATGATACGTACATTGGACTTCATAATCCACTCATTGCGGTCACCATTTATGTTTAGTGGTTATTATACAGTCACGGGCTCACCGTACAACTCTGTATTTGCTCATGACATGACTAGTTGACCAGTTAAACGCTCCACGTGGCACCTCTAGTGTTGCATCACATTATCTCACTACCATCGTGCCCACCTATCGACTTGTATCTACTCTACATCTACACTCTAAAATACATAAAATACACTCTTGTAAAAAATAGATTTGGTGATGATGGTGTGCCTGCCATCCTGCAATATAGGTCGTCCAATGTATATCTGACGGATAGGAAAGTAACTATGGCAATTTTGCAAAAGGGTACCCATACACCTCTCCACATTTGCAAATAAGGCCTTACCTCGTTCATCCTTTTCTCTCACAAGATAAACAACTCATACAAATGCATCTTGATGTTACGTGTAACGCACAAGCATCTTGCTAGTAAGAATGAAAACAAACAACAACAAAATATTTGGACGGTGGTTCGAAGTCATGACTGCGGGCACAGCGGACAAGGTGGCCTTGTATTGGTATGCTGAGCCGTCTATTTTAACACACAGGAGCTGGTGTGGTGATTATACACACACGCATGCATGCACACGAACTGCATCCATGCAACACTCACACAAACACATGCACCCATGCACGCACGCAACACTCACACGTACACATGCAGCCACGCACGCACGCAACACTCACACGCACACACGCACGCATGCATGCACACACCAGTACACCACACGACCAACACACACTCTCACGCTCAAGTGCTCAACCTACACGTGCATGCGCACACATCAGGCCCTGACAGACACATACACAACCAGGTGATTCCCGCGCATGGGTTGGAGCCTTGTCGCGCCTGCGTAAATTTGTGTTTATCTGACCTTTTCCCTATGCGAACTGACAGGTGGGACCCACAAGGAACGTGGTCAATTTAACTAGTCAACATGGCACCACGTAGACTATTTGGCCGGTCAACAGAGTGCAATCCGATGCTGAACTGTGAGCAAGTGACCGTATAATCACCGCAAAACGTATATAGTGACCGTAATCAGCTTATTCTGAAGTTCGGTGACCGTATTACACTTTTCTCTCTGTACGCCCTCCAAAACTACATCTCTACACATTCTCGCATGTTACATCTAACAACTATGCAATACAGCACTACTACTACACTCTAACACAGTAAATCATATGTGTTTTTAGTTTTACTAGATATCATATTGTTACTTATAATTATTCAGTTTGCATACATTAAAATTTCCTTTGAAATGTATGGCCAGTATCATCTACCGCGCTGGAAAAATCCCTCCCTTTCCTGTTTAATCGGGTTTGTATCGATGGATCATGCGAAACAACAAAACTATAGTACTATATACTACAAGTGACATTTCACTGGGCCGTCGTGTCGTCTACTCCTCCGTCGTAAGAGTGGAGTGCTCGCTTTCATAAATCTTCTAGTCCCTTTTGCCGACATGTGGGACATCAAGCTACCGGGTCCACGTGCCATACCGGAATACAATGCAGAGCAGCTGGGGTGAAGCACCCCAGTCATGGCGCTGGCATAGTAATGAGCAATGAGGCGTCAAATCACAAAGCTGCACCTTTCCCGCAGTTAAGTTGGAGGGACGAAGTAATAATGCTAAAAAAAGAAGTTGGATGGACGAAGCAACCATCATTTCACTCGTTGCTGAATCCGCTTCTCCCTCATCTTCTTCAACTTAACCACTTGTTGCTTCTGCCGTTGTTCTGCCTCATGTGGGACGCGGATCGGCTTGGTAAAGCACTAACACGTGGGACCGCATGTTAGCAAACCGTGAGGACAACATCCTCTGAAAATAAGAAGCCTAATCCTAGACTTACAAAGGGCTACGTAGCTGCTACGTATACTTTCCATCTAATCTATATATGCCCCCCTGATTTTCAGGTGGGGTGGGCCTAATCCTCTCCTTTAATCCAATCAAATAGTCCCACATCACATCAGTTTGTAACTTTACGTAAACCATTACGTGGATGTAGCATTGCTCAAATAAGAAACATCCCCCGCCATCCACGCGGCAAAATCACCTCCTTTTTACTAATCTTGATTCTATAATGTTTAGTTCAATATAATTGAGATTTGTATAGATAGCACACAAGCAAAACCAAGTGGTATGGTTAAGGGCATCCACAATGTGTAGCCAAATGTGAAAATAGCTTTTGGCATCGTGGGAACCATTGTGGACGGTGTTGCCAATGACAAAAAGATGGAACCGAAGCTCCCTGATTGATTGATTGAAGGAATAGAAAAATGCAACGTCTCTCCTCTTTCTCCCATGCTTGGACGCATGTAGTACAGTATAGAGCACAGAGTCTACTCCCCCATCCCTTCTATCACAAATCACAAAGCAGTGAGGCATCAAATCACAAAAGCACGGACGAAGCAACCATCATTTCACTCTTCGCTGACTCCGCTTCTCCATCGTCTTCTTCGAGAACCCATCTCACCGCACTAGTACTCCTAGTAGTACTAGTAAAGGACTTCATGGATGCAAATAAGGCGGTTGTCTCAGCTTGTAGGCGGCACTTGCGAATGACTTATCGTGGTCTCCCTCAATGGTGTTCTCCGTCGAACGCACCTCGCCAAACCACAAAAAAAAGATATCGTCGACATCACCGCAATGGGGAAGGAAGTCAAATATAGTTACTACCTCCATTTTTTTGTACACAAGGCCATTTATATCAAAATTACAATTTGCAAAGGGCCACTAACACTAATCGAGGCAAAATTGATGGGGTTAGCAACCAAGGACATTAATATCCCCTGCATGCATGCGGAAGTGAGAAGGTTGGTTTGCATGGCGCTGCATTAATCAAGCGATGAGGAGTGAGATGGTTAGCTCTTTGGTCTTTGGAGAAAAAAATACGCATTAATTGACACGTGAAATGAGGATTTGTATCGATTAAATCCCGCGAAGGAAAACCCCGCCTTTCTTTTTTAACACTAGTACTCCTAGTATGTACGTACTTATCCTGTTTGGTCTAGGCCTTGCATTGCCAAACTTCGCCACTCATTTTTGCGAAGCTTGCCTAAAGTTTTCAAAATGAGAAGGAGGTACACATGCGCACGGCTGTCGTGGTCGCACCGCACCCTCACACGGTCGCTCCTGCACGCCGCGGTTGCACCGCATCCTCACACAGTCGCTCCTGCACACCGCAAACCCAACCAAAGGAACGCACCCTCACTGACACGTGCTGTCGCATGTGAACAAACCAAACTCAGCCATCCTATCGCTGACACATAATTTTCGTTCATAGAGTATGTTTATCCAACCGCATGTTGGGGAGTATTCGTACGGCCCATGCGGTGGTCTGTTGGGGAAGAAGAAGAGGTGATGAAGAAGGAAAGAAGGGTTAGGAGACGTAGGATATTCATCCAACCACCTGAAATGGTAGAATGACCCAAGTCAGGCGACTTGCATAACAAATATATGTTTTTACACAGCAAAAGATTCATAAAAACAACAACATAAAGAAAAACTATCACTGCTCACGGAAAGAGACGACCTTGTCGTCTTTGGTTGCCGGCGCGAACCAGCTGTCATTGCCGACATGTGTCTCTGCACCGTGGTTGTCCTCGGCCTCCAGCTACTCGTTGAAGCGGAGTGTGTGGGCGCTCTGCATGGACGAGAGAATAGCACGGTACAAGTCGAGGACGTGCAGTTCCGCCTGCAGGAGGGCCTCGATGGCAGCAGCATCCGCGCGCTCCACGTCGAGTCGAGCCTCCGCCGCCCGGTTCAAGTCCTGGACGTCCGGTTCCGCCTGCAGGAGGGCGTTGATGAGAGCGGCATCCACGCACTCTATGTCGAGTCGAGCCTCTGCCGCCCGTTTCATGTCCAGGACGTCGGGTTCCGCCTGCAGGAGGGCCTCGATGGTAGCGGCATCCGGGCGCTCCCCCTCAAGTTGAGCCTCCGCCGCCCGGTTCACATCCAAGACATCCGGTTCCGCCTGCAGGAGAGCCTCGATGGCAGGGCATGCGCGCACTCCATGTCGAGTTGAGCCTCTGCCTTCCAGTCGTCCTTTAGTATCGCCATGTTGAACCGCTGGTCCGCCTGCACCATGGGGGACTCGGACACCGGCACGAAGTCGACGTCCACCGTTTCATACCCATCGGGGGCCTTCTGCGCCGCGACCTCCGCCATGAACATTGGATCGGCTTCCTCCTCCTTGTAGCTTGGCTCCAGAGAACTCGGGGATTGGCCCGCCGCAAAGCGAGCTTGGGAACAAAGGTCTGTGGCGCCGACCGCCGCCGCGATTTCTGCGCGGCGCTCCGGCGTCAGCATCTTGTAGTAAGTGATCTTGCGACGCACCATGGCTTTCTGGCGAACTAGGGGACACTTGATGTGGGCGAGGGGATCGAAAGGTGGGGGAACGGGCTGGAGATTTGGTGTGGTTTTAGGGCAGTGGCTGGCGTAGGCCGAGCAATGAAGGTTCTGGTGTGAATAGTGGTTCCGGTGATGACCGGTCAATCAGTTTTGACTATACATCGCTCTTGTCGCGTTCTCGTTGCAGCCCGGCACGCTGGACCCTCCACGTCACTCACCGAATGGAATGCGCTTCGTCTTGCGTTTTCGCTCGCTTGTGGGACCGCAGTTGAGAGCAAACCGACGTCCCTCCCCCTCCCCCGCCCGCATCATTTATTGTACCACCACTCCCTCCGTTTTATGCGGAGTAAATAAAAACAGAGGGAGTATACCACAGATGAGGATCCCCTGACGTGGCTGAACCCATTGAGTAACTGACATGCGGGGCCTAGCAAGCATGGGGTCCGCCAGTAAGTGACCGAAAGGGAGGGTAAGGCAGGGATACCTACGTCAGAGGATCCACTTCCACTATACTACTTTGACCAAATGTTAGAGTAGTAATATATGACATGCAACTTACACAAATGTTAGAGTAATAATATATGACATGCAACTTACACAAAGCATACAGGGTCTAATGCGTTTTTCGAGGCTAACTTTGACCAAATGTTAGAGTAATAATATATGACATGCAACTTACACAAAGCATATGGTCAATTTCGTATGTGAAAGGAGTTTCCAATGATATAATTTTCACATTATACATATCATGTAGTATTAATCTTGTCAATAGTCAAATTAGAAACCATCTCGAGTACAAATCTAGGAGTACGTATGAATCTAACAATATTGATTGGGCGTTGTTGAATGTTGATACCTTTTAGATCAAAGTAGAGATACTTTGACTACACATAAAACTTATATGTAAACTAGAAAGGATAGGAGGGAGTATATTGTATGTTCAAAAACGAAACGAACATTGAATACCCTTTATATATGATTTGCGGATGCTATGATCACCGGTTCAAAATTTTGAATCCGCCTTAGGTATCACGTGCCCCCACTCATTCCCTCTCGATTTCATCTCGGGGTCCGGAGATCTATTGAAAGAGGACTAGGGTGGATACATGCGAATGATACTCGGCGGAATGTTCAAATGAGGCGTGCGAGACGATGGACTCGACTGGAGGGCGACATGATCGATGGAGAAGAGGGTTGGAGAGGAATGAGAAATAAGAAAACGCCACATGATTATACTTGAACGGCTCAAATAAACATTAAGTTGTCTCGCTTGGCCTACATAGTGAAAGGCCTAATGCGCAACGTGGAGCACTGACGCTCGAATATGGCCGGGAAAACAGGGAAACCGACATGTGGGGCACACCCGTTGGGACGATGTAGCGCAGACTAGTCCAATGGAGGAGCTAGCCCACGACCTCCTCGCCACCGACAACCGTTCATGTGGATCGTTGGGGCCCAACAATGGGGCGCTGCTCTAGCACCGCCTCTGGACACGGCGACCGCGGTGAGCGACACGCTCATATCGTCGCTAGACACGGTCGATTTCAGTGTGCCGAGGATGGCATTAGTGCTGTGGCATGACCAATGGTATGTTTGGTTTGTGCCCAAGGTTGCCCCATCAAAGCATTGGGTAGCCAAAATTTTGGTTGAGGTATTTGTTGCCCATGATTTGGACGACATTGGCAAGAAAAATGAACTAGAGTTGGCTAGAGTTCATTGGCATGCCAAAGAAATGGCAACCATCCAAACAAAGACCAATCTTTGGGTCATGACCACAATTTTGGTTGAGGTATATATTGGTTGCCCATGATTTGGCCGACATTGGCAAGAAAAATGTACTAGAGTTGTCTAGAGTTCATTGGCATGCCAAAAAATGGCAACCATCCAAACAAAGACCAATCTTTGGGTCATGACCAATATTTTGGTAAGGTGCACTTTGGCCACAATACAAACACACCCCAACACCCGGCTCGTCGAGGATGCACGGGGCACCGCGACGCATCCGCGGAGTCGTGTAGCACGGCCAATTGCATCCTCTGGACCTGAGACCATGCCGGGTCGTCCTTCTTTTTCAATGACATGCGGGGATCGCATGTGACCAAAGGGCATCTCCAACATTGCCACGACCGCAGCTGACTACCCTGGCACACCAAAACCCTCGTCCCTCGCGCCGTCACGCGGTGCGTTCCCAGCCGGCGCCAGTTGCCCGCATTCATGTCGTCCGTTCGTATGTCATCGTTAAGAGGCTCGGTGCCCGAGGAACCAACTTCGGCGACTTAATGACGCACCCGGACACTTGGCCTCACCGGAATGCGCTAGTTAAAGCGGCAACGCACAGCTAACCTCCACACCATAGCGCATCGTCCTCCTACCTGGCACCACATCCGCCATGACCGCAAGTGCGAACGCTTTGCGAGACAGCTTGTCTTCGGGGACGAAGCTCGAGGTCGCCACCCTCACTCAAGTCGCCTCTTGCGACGCAATAGCGGCGTAGCCGGACGCGGACGCGGCCGCACAAGCGGTGGCTACGCTGGCAGCCGACGACGGGAGCACCGTCAGCCACGCGTCCTACTTGCCGCTGTCCAACGTCCGACACCGCCGAGGTCGGGGACTCCTCCGAGGATGAGTAGGGCATGGGAGGCGGCAGGGCATGGCATGCAACTGGCCGGTCCGTATCCCGTGTTCTACTCTTCCTCGCCGGAGACTGCGCCTTCACTTCACGGGTCTTGAACCCCGCCCCCGTACATAGAGATCGCAGATGGAGGACGTCGGTCGCCACCGTAGAATAGGTTTAGGGTCGGGTTTCTTTTATTTTTCTGTCCTATAAAAGTTCGAAATGTAATGAAAATTTGCCGTGTTTGCATTAATCTCGGCCGGTGTATATGAACTTTCACAATAATATACATATTGTAGGAGTACTAGCAAGATGCCCGTGCGTTGTACAGAAGATCAAGATCTTGTGGGAGAAAAGGATGAACGAGGGAAAGCCTTATCTACAAATTTTGAGAGGAGTGCGGGTAAATTGTCATAGTTTCCTTCCTATCCGTTAGATGTAGATCGGACGGCCTATATTACAGGATGACAGGCACACCATCATCACCAACTCTGCTTTTTATTGAACCGAGACATATCTAACATGCGAAGTAAAATAAACACATAGGGTCTATACATACACTAATTATCTTAGGCACTCCAATAGTACGTCCACTACAAATTCACACATTTCACATCTTTCTACATCTACGTGAACCTACGAAAGGGTTAACGTAAATTGCCTCTCTCTCTCCTCCCCTGATTTTCATGGTGGTGGGCCCCTCCCTCCCCCCAATCTACAATCAACAGCTCACACGTTTCACATTACGTTAATTACGTAACTGGGATTACGTAGGTGTAGCATTACTCGTCCTAAAAACCCAACTAAGCCAACCTCCCAGCATATCGCGCGGGAAAAGACCCGGCCGTGCCATTTTAGTCGGTATTACCTACTAGTAGTAGTATCGACGGATCGCGCGAAGCAACATTTTTTTTGAGGGGGCGAAGCACCTAGTTTAAAAGGAAAAAAGGCGGTACACTCACAGCACTCCTGTCGTGGTCGCATTGCACCCCACACACGTTCGGTCCTGCACACGGCTCAAGCAAACGGAACGCGCTTAGGCTTGCCTCTTCACTGACATGTGGGACTGCACTTGGAGAAACCGACCATGCGCCAAACTCCCCCCGCCCACTGCGCGAAAATCCT
>NC_041383.1:447221332-447229363 GCF_002162155.2 Triticum dicoccoides | reverse complement strand
CATCCCCCTCCACTCCATTCGCTCCGCCAAAGCCGCCCTCCCCGCCGTGCCGATACATCGGCGCTGTAGTTCGTCGAGGGGACGCACGGCGATCCTCTCGCTCCCACAGTACGCTCTCGTAGATTGCCGTCCTCTAGCCTCACCGCCACCTCTGGCTACGTTCTTGTGGAGGCGCACGGCGGTTAGCACCGCCACCGCTGGCGACGTTTGTGTGGAGACGCACGGCGGTCAGCTTCTCCCATGGTACGCACATTCTAGACTGAGGCCCCATTCATGTCGGTGTAGCGTTGAATGTTAGCTGATAGACGCTGTTAATCTCACTGTTTGCCGAAGTAGTTTACTGTCAATATGCTCTGCTTAAGAAGCTTCCCTGCCATGTTCTGCACTCAATCTTCTTAGCTGAGATGGCATGCCAAGGCCGATTAGTTGCTAAAATATCCTGCCATATATTTATTGTGATGTAGATTGCCATGGTCTAGTAGCCAATCTGTTAGATGAAATAGCTCTACACCGTTTTATACTCGATCTTTGTTGCTGCGATGGCCTTCGATAGTTTGATGGCCGTGTGCTTGGCCTCATTGACTGCTGAAACAGCCTGCCATAATTTAGCACTCAAATCTGTTTGCTGAATTAGCTTTACATATATTTCGTTACTTAGATCTGCTCGTCCAAATATCTTGCCATAGCTTTAGACATCGACCTAGGTATTTTTTTGGACTTCATAAAAAAGCATATATGTTTTTCCTATAATATCTAGTAGAAGGACTAATTTGTATGTCTAACAGATGGACAAGACTTGGATAACTTCTGCTCGACGATTCTCCGCTGCATATGTCGAGGGGGTTGAAAACTTCATGAACTTTATCAGAGCTGAGTATGGTGGTCCAAAATCATATGTGCTCTGCCTGTGTATCAGTTGTATGAATTCAGTTACAAGAACCCAGTCAACTGTGCAAAATCATCTACACTTGTATTGGATGTCGGTCACATATACTAGGTGGGTTCATCATGGTGAAGCTGTGAATGTCAATGTTATTGACTACATGGAAGCAACATATCACCATCTTGATCTGCCTGATGCTCAGGTGGAAGAGGAGGAGGAGGAGGTGGTGGCGGAGCCAGTGAGTTTGACCAACATTGAAACAATGCTACAAAATGCTCGTGCATTCCGTGAACTTTCACCTGCAGAAGAAAATGGTGGGCCCGCATGTTGGAACAATGCAACATTGTTGTCACCCTAGGAAATAAGCTGTCAGTATTCTCAGCTATTGTCACCTTTCTTCAGGTGAAGACATCTGAGCGGATGACCAACAAATCATTCGATGTGACGTTGGCTGCTTTCCGCAAATCTTTCCCAGATGCGTCTGAGCTGCCACACACCTACAATAAAATGAAGAATTTCCTTCGTGCAGTTGTAATTGGATATGATATGATCCATGTTTGTAAGAATAATTGTGTTCTGTTCCAGAAGGATTATGCCAACTTAAGTGAATGCCCGAAATGCAAATCATCAAGATGGAAAGATAGTGATGCTGTGAAGAGGATTCCTCATAATGTTCTGAGACATTTTCCAATTACACCAAGATTGCAGAGGTTGTTTCATGATGCTGAAACAAGAGAGGATGTACTGTGGCATTCTAGGAACCAGGAGTATAGAGATCACAATGTAATGAGCCATCTATCTCATGGTAGTGAGTGGAAAAGCTTCAATGATAAACACAAAGAGTTTGCTGCTGACCCGAGAAACATTAGACTTGGCTTAGGTTCAGATGGATTTAACCCATTTGGCCACCAGAGCGCCACATAGAGCATGTGGCCAGTGCTTGTTATCCCTTACAACATGCCTCCAAATGGCTGCACCAAAGAATCAAACTACATGATGGCCTTGCTCATCCCAGGTCCAAAAAGTGCTGGAAAGGATTTTGATTTGTTCATGGAGCCTCTTGTGGAGGAACTTCAACAACTATGGAAGGGTGTTCTCACTCGAGACCTATATAGAAGCCCACTAGCTGATTTCTTTCTGCGTGCTGTTATAATTTGGTGCATCCATGATTATACGGCTTTGGGCACTATGTCAGGGAGAACGACACATGGTTACAATGCATGTGTTCGCTGTGATAGGAATCCGCTGTCATATGCAATACTTAGCAAGATCTGTTACATTGGACACTGCCGTTTCCTTGCCAAGGACAAGCCACATCCTAGAAAATACCGAAGACATGTGTTCAATGCAAAGCATGAAAACCGTGATGTGCCAAAGAGGCTCACCGCCGATGAGTTGCAAGTGGAATTAGAGAAGGTCAGGCATATTACACCAGGAAACCATCCTGGTAATGGTAGCTGGAAAAGGAAGCGTGGCAGGGTAGAAGAGAGATTATTGTTTACCCGCAGGTCCACTTTGTGGGACTTGGAGTATTGGAAAGATTTGGATCTGCGGCATAATCTTGATGTGATGCACATCGAGAAAAATATATGTGACAGCATTATTGGCACACTTCTTAATATTGAAGGCAAGATGAAAGATACCTTAAAATCCAGGATTGATTTGACACACGTGGGTATCAGAAAGGATTTGCAGGTGCAAGATGGAGGTAAACCACGGGATATGGCACCAGCTGTGTACGTCTTGGACAAGGTAAAAAGAAAAGAATTCTGTGAGGTCCTGTCACGTGTGAGATTCCCACATGGATTTGCTTCCAACCCTGAAAGGAGAGTCAGTGCAGATGGAAACAAGGTACAAGGGTTGAAAACTCATGACTGCCACGTCCTACTTCAAAGGGTTTTACCTGTTATCCTTCGAGGATTGGGCCGCCCTGACTTATACAGAGCAGTTGCAGAGTTGGGACAATTCTTCAGGGAACTCTGCAGTAGAAATATTAGGATAGATGCTTTGGAGCGTCTTAGAGACAAGATACCAACTATCCTATGCGACCTTGAGAAGATATATCCTCCAGCCTTCTTTGATGTGATGATGCATTTGGCTGTTCATCTACCTGATGAGGCACTACTTAGCGGTCCAGTACAGTATGGTTGCATGTACCCAATTGAAAGGCGGCTAGGCACTTTCAAGGGCTATGTTAGGAACAGAGCTAGACCCGAGGGTTCCATTGCAGAGGCCTACATTGCTACAGAAGCGTTGACATTCTGCTCAAAACACATTGAAACAGCTAGTCAGCTTAGCAAAGAGGTGGGTGAAGACAATCCCGGGCTCAATGTTTTCAATTATTCTGTTCGACTTACAGGGAAGAGTCGACAAAAGGACAAACCTAAAGATTTGGACAAAATGGTTTGGTATGTGTTGAATAAATGTCCTGAGATACTACCTTATATCAAGTAAGTGCAGTACTGCAGCTTATACATCGTAATCTACTAAACTTGCAGCACATTCTAATATATTTAGATGTTTGACGCGATCAGTATGTTGTGTAGCATCTACAAAGAAGAGATACTGCCGCAAAATCCAAGAAACATTGACAAACTGGTTATGGCAGGATTTGCGAAATGGTTCAAGAACCATGTAAGCTTTTGAAGTGCACTGTCAGTTTTTTAATATATTGAGTACATAAGATGATCAGCTTGTCTATTTCCTAACAATAGGTTAAGAAGATGTGGGAGGATGGGCAGGCAGTTGATGATGCCGTTTACTCACTAGCAATGGGTCCTGATACTCGGGTAAGACATTATGAATCTTGCGTTGTTGGAGATGTGCGCTACAACACCCTTGCACGAGACGAAGGCTGGAAGACACAAAACAGTGCCATCATGAGCATGGATACGTATGACAAAGAGACAACTGAAATGTATGCTAACATAACAGACATTGTTCAGTTGCAGTATATCTCTAGTTTCGAGGATCATCGGTGTGTGGTTCTGTTGTGTTGTCGTTGGTATAACCTGTTTTCCAAGATCGCAAAACCCAGAGCTGATGATTATTTCAAATCCATCAATGTCAAGGCGGCGTACCAGACCAATGAGACTTTTATTTTGGCAAATCAAGCAACATAGATATTTTTCTTGGAAGACACATTTGCATGTAGCGATGACTGGAGAGTATTGCAAAGGTTTGAGCAGAGGAATTCGTTTAATGAAGTTGCACAACAAGATGATGCTTACACTGCTCCTGATGTACAAGATAACACACATGTTCCTAATATCTTTGAGAACCATCACGTCAATGACACCGGCGAAAAGATTTCCTGTCGTGTTGTGGACATACAAGAGTTGATCAAGAAGAAGCCAACGTTCAAGGACGTTGAGGACGAAGAAGAAGATGACACCGTGGGGAATTACGATTCAGACTGATACACATGGCGAAGATGTTGACGCTGTTGCTGCGGATGATGATTACATTGCTTTTGTCGTATTTGCCCGTCAGAAGACGTTTTTTATCTACTATGTGAAATTGTGTTTGCTATGACAACTGAAACCTGATGAACATGTTGTTTAGTATTTTGCTGTGAGAACAGCACTTGTCATGTATGCTGATTTGTGTTTGGTGATTGTATGACATTGTTGTTTAGTTGTACTCATATTTGGCTATGAAACTTGAATTTGATGACATAGTTTGCTGTTGGACTGCAATTTGCTCGACATCTTCAAATGAGAACAAAGCTGACCCGGCATGGCCTATGCTATTTATTTATTCATATGAGAAAAAAGGGGATACCCCCTGATTTCTGTTAATAGAAATCATTAGATGTTCACAACACTACGCCCAACCTGCTACACATGTTTCATTCATTACTAGTTTCAGCAAAGTGCTCATGTCGTAGCCACTGAATATATCACGAGTGCTACATACACTGCAAATAAAGAGACAGTCATCCTACAGAGCACGTCGATTTTGCCCATTATCTTCACAAGCTCTTTCATCTCCTCATTGCTGTCAAGGCTATTCAGCAGCTATTGCTTGCCCATGATCAGAGGAACTGCATCTTTAACCTTCTGCTCTGCATCTTCCTCTTCTGTCGTTCCTTCAGTTACTTTTCCAACACCCCAACCTGCTGGTATTGGGATTCCTCGGCTAACCAAATAATCAGCGTAGTTGCATTCCCCTACATCAGCAACTTTCCAAAAATACAAATCACACGAATCTTTCTTTTTCTTCACGAATCAAATTAGAAGACCATCAACCAAGCTATTAAAAAAATCAACAACTGAAAGCAGTAGAACAACACTTAAACATATTATTACCCCATGATTCGGGCATTTGTAGAAGACTCGGCCAGGGTTGCGGATTGTGGTTGAGACGCGACGAATGACTCTGCATGATTTGCAGCAGTGGCACCACACCAACGGCAGCGGGTCGCGATGAGCAATCGGCTGCGGTGCGCGTGCCGGCGGGGGTATGATTAGACCCACAAGCGATGGTACGGGTGGCGACTTGGCGCATATCTGGTTGTTGCCTGCTGAAGAGCAGGTGGACGAGCAGCCAGCGGACATGGTTGCTGCGGCCAGAGCTTCTGATGCTAGGCAGAGTAAGTAGAGAAGAGGAGAAGCGAATGTTGGATATGTCAGTTTCATTACTTGCAGAGTAGCATAGCACCATATATAGTCATAGTCTAGGTTTGGATTCGAACCAGCTACAGGAGCACGTCTTTCTTTTTTCTAAAACTCGGCAATGTCTCTTTACTGGTACACTAGTTTGTTCTGTACGCCTTCCCAAGTCTTTGATTTTATTTCCCTTTTTTGCAAGGAAGGAAGGAGGAAAAAATTGAGAGTTTCTGGGACTCTAACCCAAGACCTCTCGGTTGAAAACCAAGGGTGCTAGTCACTTATGTGGCGAACGTTCCCTGTGAGGAGGATGGCAGACAAACGCATTTTCCTCGCAGTTTTTTCTTATATATAAAAAAGTATGCTACTTGGTGTCTGCTTAGTCAATAAACGATTGTGCTAACCTTGACCGTTGGATTGACATTCAACGTCTGTCGCGTTTCTTCAGTCTCTTCTTCCTCGAGCCGCCAAAGCCAAACCAGCGCCGGCGGGGCCGCCTGCTCCCGCCTCCCACGACTGACTGTGATCTTCCCCGGCTCCTGTTCGATCCCGTCCGAGGCCTCACCATCGTCCTCGGCCTTGGTTTGCTCGCCGCGGCGCCGCCCTCCGGTGTTGTCAATATGGTCAACAACCAAGAGGAATAAGGAGATGACTATACATGGTGAGGATGACAGTAGGGACCCAGCAGCGCGCGCAATAATTTTGTTTTTTCGGGATGGAGAAGGGTATCAACTGGGTTGTGCGGGACCCGTGGCCTGTATAGCCCAGGATTTTATTTCATATGTTTAGCACATGACTAGCCCAGTTTGTTTTTTTCCTTTCTGAAAAATGGCTAGCCAGCTATTTTGTTTTTTGCAGAATAACCAACATAGGCCTACTTACTTTTCTATGCCCTGCTGGGCCGGAAATCTTTCAAGACGAGGAGGGATGTATTTTGCCCAGAAAATGGGCTATAAGTAATAAGAAATGGGCTATAAGTAATAATAAATGGGCTGTAAAATGGAAAAATACAACAAACAGGTAATTAGTTCCAAAATACTGTTTTCCTTCAGATTTTGATATTTTAAATTTCATTGTTTTTGTGCGGGTTAAATTTCATTGAATTTAAATTAAGGTATATTTAGATTTAAAATTAATTTGAATCTGGCTAGAAATTCCGGGCTGTATGTTGTTTGGGACAGATTTTGGAGGCTGACTTGTGGGTCTACTAGGTTGATGTGTACTTTGGCTTTGTCAACTTAGTCCACGAATGATTTTAGCAGCAGTGACCGTTGGATGTTAATCCAACGGCCGTGCTGCTTCTTCAATATCTGATCCTCTTGCTCCAGCCGCCCAAACCAGCTCTGGCGGGACTGCCTGCTCCCGCCTCCCGTGGTCGGCTGTGCTGCCGCACAGGCCGCACCGCCCCACCCTACTTCATTGCTGGCCAGGCCATTCCTCTACTCACCGACACCTCCTGTTATTTTCCGGCGACGGCAGACGGACCAGTAAACCCTCGTACTCCCCACCGCGTGGGCAACCATTGCCGAGTCTTCCGCTCCGTGTCATTCCCTTCCTAGGCCTCGCCGTCGTCCACCACCATGGTGCTCTCGGCACGGCCTGGTCAACATGGTCAACGAATGACATCCATTGGCCTCGGACTGTACGCGCAAAATAATGATTTCTCCACCTGACAGCTCGGACCCACCGGAAGGGCCTCTGTATTTCACGAAAAAACGTTCCCCCCGCTGACATGTTGGACCCACCAGCTATATCTTCGCAAGCAAGGAAGTGCCTACTTATTACGCACAAAAAAATGAATACCCCCTGCTAGAGAGACCCACCATAGTGGGAGGATGACTTGTGGGCCAACTAAGTTGACGGGGACGCAGGGCTTTGTCAACTTAGTCAATATGAACGATTCTAGCTCAAGTGACCGTACGATGTCCATCCAATGGCCATAGTGCTTCTTCAACCTCTTGTCTTCTTGCTCTAGCCTCCCAAAGCAGCGCCGGTCATGCAGCATGCTCCTGCCTCCCGTGGCCGGCTGTGCTGCCGTGGAGGCCTCACCGCCCCCTATTATTCCTACCACTAGCCAGACCCTCGTACTCCTCTCAGCGCGGGCTTCCACTGTCGCGTCTTCCCTAGCTCCGTGTCATCCCCTTCCCAGGCCTCGCCGTCGTCCACCGCCTTGGTGCTCTTGGCGCGGCCTGGTCAATGTGGTCAAGGAACGACTTCCATCGGACGTGGACTATACGTGGAGAGGCTGACAGCTGGGTCCACGGCTGCAGCAAGGAAATGCCTCCTTATTACACAGAAAATAATGATTCCTCCACCTGAAAACTGGGACCCACCGGACGGGCCACTGTATTTCGCGGAAAAAACATTTCCCCCTGACTGCTGGGACCCACCAGCTTCATCTTCGCACGCAAGGAAGTGCGTCCGAAAAAAACGATTCGCCCCCTGACTGCTGGGACCCACCAGCTACACCTTCGCACGCAAGGAAGTGCATCCGGGCAAAAAAAACCGATTCACCCCCCTGACTGCTGGGACCCACCG
>NC_041383.1:447220310-447220978 GCF_002162155.2 Triticum dicoccoides | reverse complement strand
GGAAGTGCGTCCGGGCAAAAAAATGATTCCCCCTGACTGCTGGGACCCACCAGCTACATCTTCGCACACAAGGAAGTGCGTCCGGGCAAAAAAAAAATCGATTCGCCCCCCTGACTGCTGGGACCCACCAGCAACATCTTCGCACCCAAGGAAGTGCCTAACAGTCGGGACCCACCTGGTCGAAGGATACGTAGTGTTGTCATTCTGGTCGCGAACGTGTACGTACATATATACTGGTGGATGTAGATGCGCGCACGTGTCGTAGTAGAGGCGCGCACGTGTCGTAGTAGAGGCGCGCACGTAGCATGTACACGTACGTACAGCGGCCAGGGTGCAAGAAAGCAAATACGGCCACGTATGTGTACATACGGGCGGGGTCTCCAACGCCTACTCGCGCATATGTACGGCCAGGGCTCGTGTACATGGCTGGGTCGGAACGAAGAAACAGCATTGTCGTCGTGTTCATGGGGAGGCAACTGAATGCGCCGTGTTCATGGGGAGGCAACGGAATGCGTCGTGTTCATCGGGAGGCAACGTAACGCGTGGGAGCCAACCGGCGGGGTCGGAACGGAATGAGTGGTCGTGTTCATCGGGAGGGCTTGGACGGAACAGCCGATGAGAACGAGGCCTGGCGTACCGCACAACGGAGGAAACGGACCTCCTATGTT
>NC_041383.1:447172429-447220025 GCF_002162155.2 Triticum dicoccoides | reverse complement strand
CAAAACGGATGAAACGGACCTCCTACGGTCGAAATGGGGGTCTTGTTGATCGGGAGGGGTGTGGCGTACCGCAAAACGGACGAAACGAACTTGTGTTGGTGCGCTACGGTCGAAACGGGGGTCCTGTTCATCGGGAGGGGTGTGGCGTACCGCAAAACGGGACTCCACGGGATACTGTTCATCTCCACAGTCAGCCTCCTCCAGCCTCCATGGGCTACCGTCGACCTCCTCCAGCCTCCACGGGCTCCTGTTCATCCAGCCTCCACCGCGCGCTACTCCATCGGCTACTGTTCAACCACCCCTCCACGGGCACCCCTCCACCGTCTACTGTTCATCCAGCCCTCCACACCACGGGGTCCTGTTCAACCACCCTTCCACGGGCACCCCTCCACCGTCTACTGTTCATCCAGCCCTCCACACCACGGGGTCCTCTTCATCCAGAGGCAACGCCACCGCTCACTATTAATCCACCCCCCCTCCCGCAATGCTCACTGTTCATCCAATCGATCGGCTTCAGTTAGCAGCAGTAGCGAAGGAATCGTTCGATTGGGTTCAGTTAACAGCCATCGATCGATCGCTCGGGTTCAGTAACGCATAGCCTGCAGTGCAATCGCTCGGGTCCAGTTAGAGCCCAACGCCTCGCTCAGGTTCAGTTAGAGCCAACACCTCACACACACGCGCGTACATATACGAGAGAAACGCGCATTGCTCGGCCCCCGACCTCCCACCATAACCGGCAACTCCCCTAAATTTTCCTCCCCCTCCCTTCTACCATGGTTTTTTCCGTCATGGACGGCCCAAAGAATATCATGCAGCTGCGTCTCCGGCCCGCCCAAGACGAAAAGCCCATTTTATGTCATGATTTTTTGTCATAGAAGTAGGAGCCCACCACATCTATGATGATACCGGGTTTTGTCACAATTATCGTCATAGAAGTGTCATATGTATGACAGAAAAAAATTCGTTCGGCCCAAAATGTCATGGATGTGTCTTCTTTTTGTAGTGCAAGCGACATACATGGTTTGGGGCACAAACCGGTCCGACACACTCTCATGTGTCATCATCGCCGTCTTCTACCAATCCATCTTTAGAGCAAACTAACACACCGACCTTGCCAGGCTTCTTTGCCATCGACGCCAGCATGACGCCAGACAACATCCTCCTCATGCATGTGTCCATCTCCATGCATCAGACACCGAGTCTCCACAGTACCATGCCACCAAGATCTGCTGCCCTCAATGTGTCCACAACACCGCTCCACCAAATAAGCCATCCTCTAGTCCCTCGAGCCCGCGTGCACCTCCAAGAATGACGCCCCCAAGGGGGAAGCGACACCAGAGAGTCACCGTCATCCGATCTACTGATCTCGAGTTTCCCCCGGGGGTAGAAAAGAATGGCCTTGAACCTCTTTACAACGATGCCTTCAGGAAGGGAACAACATAGACAATACCACCACCGCCGACCTTGGCAATAGCCAATAGCAAGTTTTCACCCAGATCTTTTCGAAGAACCTCCATATCTCGTGCATGGACCGCCTCCTTCCTTGCCGGGATCTGGATGATCTAGGCCGCTGCTGCCAGATCACAGCAAGGAGAAGTCCCCACAGAGACCCGTTGGCTGACAGCCCAAAAGTTTAGGGGATAAATTGTTGTTCTTTAGATAAATAAGAGTGTCGAACCCAACGAGAAGCTAAAGGTACGATTTATATTCCCTTCAAGTTCTATCAACCTCCGATACAACTCTACGCACACTTAGTGTTCGCTTTACCTAGAACTAGTATGAAACTATTTTCTAGGTGTGATGCTAGAACAACTTTGCAAGAATAAAACTAGGAGTACTTTGCGATATAATAATAGTTAGTTGTTTAGTAGAAAGATTTTTATAACACAAGAGAAGTATTTTGTCCATAGGCAATCGATTACTAGACTATTAATTATTATTGCAATTTTTTATGAGGGAAAGACATGAGCTCACAAAATTTTCATACTTGGATCATATGCACTTATGATAGGAACTCTAGCAAGCATCCACAACTACCAAAGATCATTAAGGTAAAACCTAACCATACCTTTAAGTATCAAGTCCTCTTTACTCCCATGCGCAACAACCCCCTTACTCGGGTATAAGCTTCTGTCACTCTCGCCACCTACTATAAGCAAATTATGAACGTATTGCAACACCCTATTGCGGGAATGCCACACACTTGCGCAACATGGAGGGCACCGTAGGACATCACCAAAATAAAACATACAACTCAAACCAATCACGATCATCAATCAACCCATAGGACAAAACGAATCTACTCAAACATCATAGGGTGGGATTACATCATTGGATAATAATATATAGCATTAAGCACCATGTTTAAGTAGAGATTATGGTGGGGAGAAGAGGTGTTACACCGTTGCATAGAGGGGGAGAGAGTTGGTAATGACGGCGGCGAAGTTATTCGTGCAGATCACAGTCACCATTATTACCCTGCCGACATTCCGGCGCCATCGGGAGAGAGGGGAGAGAGCCCCCTCCTTCTTCTTCTTCCTTGGCCTCTCCCTAGATGGGAGGAAAGTTGCCCCTCTGGTCCATTGTTTCCATGGCGGCGGAGAGGCAGGAGCCCCTCCTAGATTGGATCTCTCTCTGTTCTCTTCTATTTCATGTTCCTGTTTTCTGGCCGAAAACCGTTTCTTAAATTCCCGGAGATCCGTCACACTGATTGGGCTGAAACTTAACACGAATTTTTTCCAGATATTATTTTTCTTGCGGTGAAAGAAGGGCAGCAACTGACCTACGAGGTGATCACAAGCCACCAGGGCATGGCCACCCCCTGGGTGCCCTAGTGCCTTGTGGCCACCTCGTGCACCATCTTGCATTGATTCTTCTTCCCAAAAATCACATATATTACAAAATAATTCTCCGTAAATTTTTATCGCGTTTGGACTTCATTTGATATGTATATTCTATGAAACAAATGCAACAATCAAGAACTTGAACTGGGCACTGGATCAACATGTTAGACCCAAAAATATGAAATATTGCCGAAAGTATATGAAAGTTGTAGAATATTGGCATGAAACAATAAAAAAATATAGATACGACGGAGACGTATCGGCATCCCAAGCTTAATTCTTGCTTGTCCTTGAGTAGGTAAATGAGAAAAAGATAATTTTTGATGTGGAATGCTACCTAGCATAATCTTGATCATATAATCTAATCATGTCATGAATATTAAGACACGAGTGATTCAAAGCAATAGTCTGTAATTTGACACAAAGACATCAATACTCAGGCATCCCAATAAACAATCGTGTCTTTCAAAATATCAATGCTAAAGAACGTTATCCCTACAAAATCATATAGTCTTGTCATGCTCCATCTTCTTAACACAAAGTATTTATCATGTACTCCCCCGGTGTCAACCAAGCAATTGGTTCATAATTTTGAACACGCTTCAGATTTTTCAAATCCCACGCCATACATGAGCGCAAGCCATGGATATAGCACTATGGGTGGAATAGAATACAATGACAGAGATTAATATGGAGAAGACAAAAAGGAAGATAGTATCACATCGACGCCGCTAATCAACAAGCTATGGAGATGCCCATCAATTGATATCAATGCAAGGAGTAGGGATTGCCATGCAACGGATGCACTAAGAGCTATAAGTGTATGAAAGCTCAAACTGAAAACTAAGTGGGCATGCATCCAACTTGCTTTCCCAAAGACCTCGGGCATTTGAGGAAGCCCATCATCGAAAAATACAAGACAAGTTCTATAATGAAAAATTCCCACTAGTTATATGAAAGTAAAAGCATAGGAGACTCTATATATGAAAAACATGGTGCTCCTTTGAGGAAAAAGTGTGGTAAAGGGTAGTAACAATGCCTCTACTCTCCTTTTCTCTCATTTTTTTTTCTTTTCTTGGGCTCTTTTTGGCTTCTCTGTTTTTATTTTTTTATTTTGTAAGGAGTCTCATCCCGACTTGTGGGGGAATCATAATCTCCATCATCCTTTCCTCACTGGGACATGCTCTAATAATGAATAATGATGATAATCACACTTCTATTTACTTACAACTCAAAAAAATTATAAATCGATCCTAGAACAATATGACTCTATGTGAATGCCTCTGGTAGTGTGCCAGGATGTGCAATGATCTAGCATAGCTAGAATATCACAAAATGAACAAGCCATATAAATATCATGCTAGCTATCTTACAATCATGCAAAGCAATATGAAAATGAATGCTCAAGTCATGTATATGATGTTGGAAGCTACATGGCAATATATCTCGGGATGGCTATGGAAATGCCATAATAGGTAGGTATGGTGGCTATTTTGAGCAAGATATAATGAGGCTCATGTGTGATAGAGCGTATCATAAAATGGGGTTTGGATGCACCGGCGAAGTTTGCACCAACTCTCGAGGTGAGAAAGGTAAATGCACAGTATCAAAGAGGCTAGCAAATTGCGGAAAGGTAAGAGTGCATATAATCCAGGGACTCACATTAGTCATAAAGAACTGATTTAGGGTAGAACCCTAGAGGCCGATCTTTCACGATTGGAGCAGATCCCTACAAGGAACTCGAAGAACACGGGGAACAGAGTGAAATCACAAGGGGAAACACTCAAGAACAAGTCCAATCACACATCCACTAGACAATCAAACACACAAGATCCACAAGGTACATGAACAACCAAGGGAAAGATACAAGGTAAGGTTCATCTCCAAGAGGAGGTCTTGATGGTATCCTAGACGGATCTTCCCACGAGGAGGTCTTGAATCCAAGATGGATCTTCTCCGAAGAGGCCGCGGTCTCTCACGAGGAGTAGATCCGTATGGATGAGCAAAGCTCTATCTCAAATGAGCTAAACCTGTGCTAACCCTAGAAAGGAGGTGGAGGAGGTCTATTTATAGCACAAGGGGCGAAGGGGTAAGTGAGGGGCGAATGGGTACACGGGCCTCAGCCCAAGTCATGCACACAGAAAAGGCTGGATGATCCGGACGGGGTCCCTGATGATCCGGGCATCGGGGGTCCGGATGATCCGGACAAAGTCCCGCATGATCCGGCTTTGGTGAAAGCCTTCGGGTGTCTTCGGTGCACTTATTCGGACAATCCGGGGGAAGGTACGGATGATCCGGCTGGGTCCAGATGACCCGGACGGACGTCTGGATGTCCGGCCTGACTCCAGCAGCCGCTCCGTCTTCTTCTCCTTTCTTCCGTCTTCTCTTCCACGCTTCCCTCACGGACGGTATAGTCGTTCCTTGGCGCTTGCACTCCTCCTCGCCATCCGTAAAGTTCCAACAATACCTATGCATGCACACGGGAGAAGTGTCAAGTAGTATACCATCCTCGAAGGGGTCAAGTGAGCACGTGTAAAGGAGATGATTCACCTTTGTGTGTGTGAAGTAGATGTCGCACGTGTCACTTGCCAAATGGGCTCTTGACATGGTGATGTCCGTAGGATGCTCTCCATCATCCCCTCCGCCTTGGGAAAGATCCAACCTCGGATCGAAAACCAAATCACCATGGAAAGAGATGGCTTTGTCATGAAGAAGTGGACGTTCACCAAGTACTCGTCATCTTCAAGCTCGCAATGGGCACTCTCCAATGTCTCACCGTCTTGGGATTCCTTCAAAATGAGCGTTAGTGCAAAACCAAGCATTCAAGTGGTGATTCACCAAACAAGTGTCATCATCAAGCATAGCAGATGGTGTGACATGGGATTGTGGCATGGCATAAAAGCACATAATGTGAGCAAAATCAAGGTCATCATGGAAACAAGCATGTAAATGTGAGGTAGAGATTCAAATATGAGTGACAAGAGAATAAGCATCTACCTCAAGTTCATAGCAATCATGCTTAATGTGCTCAATGAAAGGTCTATGGTAGGCATAGGAAGGATTCACAACACCAAATAAAATGAAATGTCTAAACACATGGGTTAAGTGCAAGACAATCAAAGCATAATGTGCATAGGGTGTAGTGAAAATAGTGTCGCACTCAACACAATAGAAAGAGCAATTGTTCATCATGTGTGAGGCAATCAAGTCAAGCAATTGACAAACAATGGGACATGACATATGTGAAGAAATAATATTGCTGCAACCAACCATATGATAGTTGCAAGTAGCCCAAGAATTGGATGCAACACACAAGGTATATATGTCATGAGGCATGGAAACGTGGCTATCATGGGTGAAAGCAATATCGCGAACATGCGTGCAAATGGTGCAAGCAACACATGAAGTATGATCCACAATATCCAAGCTCAAGAAGGATGTCACCTTGAAAGCGTGTCATTGTGCATTCATCACAATGCCGAAGTGGTAGGAAGTATGGTGTAGAAGAGAGTCATGATCGAGTGTATGAGGCTCGCTCTAAAGAGCTCGAATGGTCAACTCACGTGAAGTGGAAGTCGACCCAAAGTCCAAGTATCCTACACATGCACACACCAAAACAAAGAGCGTATGAGCATGGTAGATAAACACATCATCCATCATGATGGTTCTCTTTTATTGTACATAACCATTAGAAGAACAAGTGCATGAATAATATGATCCAACAATGGCGACATTCATGGCACTAGGTATATGGTGCAAAGAAGGAACACAAGCATGCTTCACAAGAAATATGTCAAAATCTCCAAATATACGCGAGAATGCTATGGGGGCAATCTCATTAGGAAGACTAAAAGCATTATTGCACTCAATACATGTCAAATAAACTAGCATGAGAGAGGCACCACATGGACATATATGACAAGAAGCAATATGAATCATGTGCAAATCATGGTAATGGTTGTCATCAACCGCATGAAATGAGCAAGTATGAATCATGGGTGATGCAACATGAGCAAGCATAGTAATCGAGTCATGCAAACTAGTTGGCAATCATGTCATGTGAACAAATAATAGGCATAAACAATGCACATGACATATGGCAAGCACGAGCACAAAGCAAGATGAAAGTATCATTATTGGAATAAAAATAACAAGAGATATCTTCACCAAGCTTGCAAATACACATAAAAGTATGAGAATCAATCATCACGTGTAAAGAAAAGCATGGGTCACAAATGCATGCAAAGGCATAGGAATGGGCATATCATGCAAAGTGAACATGGCAATATGGGCAAAGGATATATAATGGACAATAACCCATATATAGCCAAGTGAGGGCCATGTAGAAGAAATGCGTGAAGTCTTTGCGCGAAGAGAGCGGTGGGAACGGCAATCCATGTGATCCCAAGTCATCTTTGCTCTCTAGAGCTCGTTTTGTCAACTCATGGGATTGCGAGGTTGACAAGTATTCATGGGTACCTACACAAAAGAGACACAAACCAAAGAAATTGTGCACGTGGTAAATGTACACATCATCCATCATGATGTGTATGTGCACATGTGAGTTAGCACCAGATAAGCATCGCTCAAAGAAATTTGATGCATGGTATAAGAATATGTCGTCCATCACGAAAGAATAGTTATTTGTATGACACGATGGGGACAAAAATTGAGCATGCAAGTATATGGAACAACAATAGCATTGTCATTCATGGGGAGCATATGGTGCACACAAGTATTGGGATCATGCAATGAATGGGATGGATCAAAATCTCCTAAAATGTACGAGGAAACTATGGGGTTCTCCTTATGAGCAATATTGGAAACATCATATGGAGAGAATGGAGAACATCCAAAACAATGCATATCCGAAGCTAGGTGGTCATGGCATGGCATATGAGATAAATGATGCAAAGGGAGCATATCAATATCATCACAAGAAAAATAAATGCCAATAACCATGGTCTTGTCATCTATGCCATATGTGCAAATTGGGTTTATTTTAATGGCATATGCATAGTCACTACAAAGAGATTGCAAATATGACATATGATTGATCTCATGCATAGCTTAGGACATGTCAAGTGGATTATCAAACATGACGTGACCTAAATAATTGTCACAAGAAATCCTATGTAACATAGCATCACACCTAAGAGACTCCACATGAGAATCATCATACTCATCATAAATGGGAAAATCATCGCATGGGGAAATCATATTAGCATGAAGCATGGTACTAGGTGGATCAACATCATGCAAGCAATCAATGTTAACAATGTCCAGTAGTGGGACTAGAGAATCACCTTCACCTATGTTACCTTTTTCATTCCACTCAAGTGGTGTAGGTGAGGTGGGAAAGACCAAATGGTGGTCATCTACATCTTGATGGAACCATGTGGGGGTGCATCATATTCCACCATGGCCATCGTCTGGTCCAAAGGTAGGACGAAGTTGTCGTGTATCAGCGCGTCATCATATATAGGACCTAGCACCAAATGAGAAGACACAATAGAGGTAGAGGTCAAGTTGTTAGAAATGCAAATGGCCTCACAAGACCTATCAACTATCATACTCTCTCTATGTGGTGGTTCACTCACTCCCTCAAACTAGGTGCACTCAATCTCACGTATGGTGGAGTCACTCGTCTCACTCAAGTTGTGGGGGTTGTGTCTCTCCTCACATGGGAATTGGGGAAACTCATCATAGATGGGGCTAGTGGTGAAGTCACTCTCACACTTAATATTGTGGCACAAGTCACTCAAGTCATCATACGTCGTCGTGGTCGAAGGGAAAATCCCATGGTCAACCATCTCGTTGCCGTCACCGTGGATGAAGGCCGAATATGGCACATCATCACTCTTCTCCATGACCGAAGGGAAAATCCCATGCTCGATCATATCTTCATTGTCGCCGTGGATGAAGGCCAAATATATCACATCATCACTCTCGCCTCCAAAGATGGAAACATCATCCTTGCTCGCCACCTTGTCGCTCACCTCCAAAGCTTGGTCCTTGAGGGTCTCCGTAGTCGTACTTGTCGCTGCACCGTCTTGAAAAAGAGTCGAGGTAGACTCGGCATCATCAATGCCACAAAGAGGGATGGCAGTGAAGTCGAACTTGGGAGCATCATCTTGGAGCTCGTCGGGCTTGGACATCGTGGTGGTACTAGCCTCATGCTTGTCGTAGAGCTTGGTCGCTATGAAGTGTGCTTCGGGTGGAGAAGCCTTGGCCTTCATGAGTTCTTGTTCTGCCTTGAGATCACCAATGTAGTGGTCGTCGAGGGACTTGTAGTTCTCTAAGAAGATAGTCTTGGAGATGTCGTTGTTCAATCCCATCATGAAGTGGAACTACATCGAAATGGGGTCGTCCACGCCGGCTCTTTGCAAGGCATTCTTCATCTCCTTGAAGTACTTGTCGATGGACTTGGATCCTTGGATGGTGTTCTCCAATTGGCGTCGAAGTTGCTCCGTGTATGTTGGAGGCACAAACTATCGTTGCACAGCTCTCTTCGTCTTGGGCCAACTCATGTCGTAGCTCTCCGAAGGTGTGTGAAGCCACCATGTTGATGCGTAGTCGTGGAAGTTTCTTGTTGCGAACTTCACTTGATCTTCGGGAGGAACTTGATGTAGCTTGAGGTAGTCGTCCATTAAGTGCTCCCACTCGAGATAATCCTCGGGTTCTTGAGTCCCATAGAAAGGAATCTTATGGTCGATGTCGAGGTCGTAGTAGCTCGAGGAAGTCGCAGACTTGAGCTTGGGGAGCTTCTCTTGAGCGTAGTCTTGTGGTGCTTGTTGGCGAAGATGTCGCATGTCCGTAGGCGAAGATGCCTTGAAGTGGCTTGGCAAAGATGCCAAGGGAGATGGTGATGTCATTGAGCGGTAGTTGGTGTTGAGCTCTTGACTTTCACGTTCCTGTTGGTGATGGTGTCGATGCCGATGTGATCTTGCCGGAGATGGTATCTCGGAAGCATGTTCTCTTGAGCGTCTTCTCGAAGATGAGGAAGATCGCTTGTAGCACTTGATTAGGGCTTTGATCTCCTCCATTTGAGCTTGCATCTTGGCGCCGGAGTTGTTGTTCGTGGCATCAAACTCATCGTTGTTGTTGTAGACCAAAGGTGAAATGCCTTGCATATCCATCACCAGACTCAAGTAGAGGTGAGTGGGAAATGAGATAAACAATACCAAGTTACCTTTTCCCAAAGTTGAGGATGTATCCTGTTTCACTCAATGTGAAATGAAAGAATAGTGGAAATGGTACCAGACTTGTTCACTCACACCTATCAAGTAAAGCTTATGGTGGAGCTCGGTGAGGATAGTGGCACAAAAATTGAATGCAAAATGTTAGCAAGAGTCAATAATGTTGAAAGAGATTCACAAATTCGCAAGTGAAACAAGTAGACCAATAGCAATATGTGGCACACGGAAACACACACACGGCTAAATAAATGGGGCAGTGCAACCAAGGAATGAGCACAAAATGTGGAATCCACGGAAAATGCTCGTGTTGCACAACTCAAGAGAGACGCTAGCACGATTGCTCAATAGGCGGATACGACACTTGTGCACAATCTATAAGATGCAACATGTAGCAACTTCTATCCCAATTATGCTATGTATGTATGGTTCCCAGTGTTTCTCACAAGATGATCCAAGATGATCGGATATGACAATCTTATATGCAATGTGATATGCTGATATGGCACTTGCTTACAAGCTCTTTGCTCTCTCTTTTTCTTTGTTTAAAAGCTTATTCTCTTTTTTTTGATTTGGCCACTTTTGCACAATACACAAACAAAGATAGCAATTGTGTATATGCGGGAACAATCTTGTGACACAAGAGATGATATGATGATACCGATATGATATGGTATGTATGCAATGGAAGGTACGGATCACTAATGTGCATGCTATGTCTTGAGCTTGCGTTGATTTTCCTTGAAGAGGAAAGGGTGATGCAGCAAAGTAGTGTAAGTATTTCCCTCAGTTTTTGAGAACCAAGGTATCAATCCAGTAGGAGGCTTCTCAGAAGTCCCACGCACCTACACAAACAAACAAGAACTTGCAACCAACGCAATAAAGGGGTTGTCAATCGCTTCACGGCCACTTGCGAAAGTGAGATCTGATAGAGATAATATGATAAGATAAATATATTTTTGGTATTTTATCATATAGATTGGAAAAGTAAAGATGCAAATAAAAGTAGATTGAAAGATTATATGATAAAAGATAGACCCCGGGGCCATAGGTTTCACTAGTGGCTTCTCTCAAGATAGCATAAGTACTACGGTGGGTGAACAAATTACTGTCGAGCAATTGATAGAAAAGCAAATAATTATGAGATTATCTAGGCATGATCATGTATATAGGCATCACGTCCGTGACAAGTAGACCGACTCCTGCCTGCATCTACTACTATTACTCCACACATCGACCGCTATCCAACATGCATCTAGAGTATTAAGTTCATAGGAACAGAGTAACGCATTAAGAAAGATGACATGATGTACAGGGATAAACTCATGCAATATGATGTAAACCCCATCTTTTTATCCTCGATGGCAACAATACAATATGTGCCTTGCTGCCCCTGCTATCACTGGGAAAGGACACCACAAGATTGATCCCAAAGCTAAGCACTTCTCCCATTGCAAGAAAATCAATCTAGTAGGCCAAACCAAACTGATAATTCGAAGAGACTTGCAAAGATAACTTAATCACACATAAAAGAATTCAGAGGAGATTCAAATATTTCTCATAGATAAACTTGATCATAAACCCACAATTCATCGAATCTTGGCAAACACACTTCAAAAAAGAATTACATCGAATAGATCTCCAAGAAGATCGAGGAGAACTTTGTATTGAGATTCAAAGAGAGAGAAGGTATGTGGTAAACTACTCACAACTCATCAAAGAGGCCTTGGAGATGATGTAGAGGCCCTCCATGGTCGATTCCCCCTCCGGTGGAGCGCCGGCGGAGGATCCAAGATGGGATCTCGCGGATACAGAAGGTTACGGCGGTGGAAATAGTTTTTCGTGGTGCTCCTGGGTGTTTTCGGGGTCTGTGGATATATATATAGGAGGAAGAAGTAGGTCGGTGGACGCTCGAGGGGCCCATGAGGGTGGGGGGCGCACCCACCTGTAGGGGGCGCGCCGGGCACCCTCGTGGCCGCCTCACTTGTTGCTTGACTTCCACTCCAAGTCCTCTGGATCACGTTTGTTCCAAAAATATCACTCCCGAAGGTTTCATTCCGTTTGGACTCCGTTTGATATTCCTTTTCTTCGAAACACTGGAATAGGCAAAAAAACAGCAATTCGGGTTGGGCCTCCGGTTAGTAGGTTAGTCCCAAAAATGATATAAAAGTGTATAGTAAAGCTCATAAACATCCAAAACGGGTAATATAATATCATGGAACAATAAAACATTATAGATACGTTGGAGACGTATCAAGCATCCCCAAGCTTAATTCCTGCTCGTCCTCGAGTAGGTAAATGATAAAACAGAATTTTTGATGTGGAATGCTACCTAGCATATTTCTCAATGTAATTTTCTTTATTGTGGCATGATTGTTCAGATCCAAATGATTCAAGATAACATCTTATGAAACATAAAAATAGTAATACTTGAAGCATACTAACAAATAATCATGTCTTATCAAAATAGCATAGCCAAAGAAAGCTCATCCCTACAAAATCATATAGTTAGGCCATGCTTCATTTTTATTACACAAAATACTCCCATCATGCACAACCCCGGTTTCAACCAACTAATTGGTTCATACTTTTTAACACGCTTCAGCTTTTTCAACTCTTACGCAATACGTGAGCGCAAGCCATGGACATAGCACTATGTGTGGTATATGGTGGTTGTGAAGACAAAAAGGGAGAAGATAGTCTCACATCAACTAGGCATATCAACGGGCTATGGAGATGCCCATTAATAGATATCAATGTGAGTGAGTAGGGATTGCCATGCAACAGATGCACTTGAGCTATAAATATATGAAAGCTCAACAAAATAAACTAAGTGGGTGTGCATCCAACTTGGTTGCTCACGAAGACCTAGGGCATTTTGAGGAAGCCCATCATTGGAATATGCAAGCCAAGTTCTATGATGAAAAATTCCCACTAGTATATGAAAGTGACAACATAGGAGACTCTCTATCATGAAGATCATGGTGCTATTTTGAAGCACAAGTGTGGAAAAGAGATAGTAGCATTGTCCCTTCTCTCTTTTCTCTCATTTTTTTATTTGGTGGGACCTTTGGCCTCTTTTTTTATTTGGTGGGCTCTTTGGCCTCTCTTTTTTAAAGTCCGAAGTCTCATCCCGACTTGTGGGGGAATCATAGTCTTCATCATCCTTTCCTCACTTGGGACAATGCTCTAATAATGAAGATCATCACACTTTTATTGATTTACAACTCAAAAATTATAACTCTATACTTAGAACAAAATATGACTCTATATGAATGCCTCTGGTGGTGTACCGGGATATGCAATGGATCAAGAGTGACATGTATGAAAAATTATGAAGGTTGCATTGCCACAAATACGATGTCAACTACATGATCATGCAAAGAGCAATATGACAATGATGGAACGTGTCATAATAAACGGAACGGTGGAGAGTTGCATGGCAATATATCTAGAATGGCTATGGAAATGCCATAATAGGTAGGTATGGTGGCTGTTTTGAGGAAGGTAAATAATGGGTGCATGATACCGGCAAAGGTTGCGCGGCATAATAGAGGCTAGCAAAGTGGAAGGGTGAGTGTGCGTATGTCCATAGACTCACATTAGTCATAAAGAACTCATATACTTATTGCAAAAGTCTACTTGCCCTCGAAGCAAAGTACTAATACGCAGGATCCTAGGGGAAGGGTTGGTAGGAGTTAACCATCGCGCGATCCCGACCTCCACTCATAAGGAAGACAATTAAAAGAGCACCCCATGCAACAAATTTGTCACATAACTTTTACCATACGTGCATGCTACGGGACTCGCCAACTTCAACACAAGTATTTCTCAATTTCATAATTACCCAACTAGCATGACTCTAACATTACCACCTTTATATCTCAAAACAATTATCAAGCATCAAATTGATCCTAGTTTTTAATGCACTTTCTATGATAGTTTTTATTATACCCAACTTGGATGCTCATCATTTTAGGACCAAATTTATAACCATAGCAAATACCATGCTGTTCTAAAAGACTCTCAAAATAATATAAGTGAAACATGAGAGATTAACAATTTCTTCAAAATTAAGCCACCGTCGTGCTCTAGAAAATATAAGTGAAGCACATAGAGCAAAACTATCTAGCTCAAAAGATATAAGTGAAGCACATAGAGTATTCTAATAAATTCTAATCAAGTGGGCTTCTCCCAAAAGCTGTGTACAGCAAGGATGATTGTGGAAAACTAAAAAGCAAAGACTAATAACACATATCATGTGGCGAATAAAAATATAGCACCAAGTAAAGTTACCGATATATGAAGACGAAAGAGGGGATGTCTTCCGGGGCATCCCCGAGCTTAGGATTTTGGTTATCCTTGAATATCTTGGGGTTCCATGGGCATCCCAAAGCTTAGGGTCTTTCCACTCCTTATTCCATAGTCCATCAAATCTTTACCCAAAACTTGAAAACTTCACAACACAAAACTCAACAGCAAATCTCATAAGCTCCATTAGTGCAAGAAAGAAAAACCACCACATAAGTTACTATAATGAACTCATTCTTTATTTATATTGGTGTTAAACCTACTCTATTCCAACTTCTCTATGGTTCATACCACTTAATACTAGCCATAGATGCATCAAAATAATCAAACAACACACCAAAAACAGAATCTGTCAAAACTAGAACAGTCTGTAGCAATTTGTAACTCACGAACACTTATGGAACTCTAAAAATCCTACGAAAATAGGAAGTCCTGGGAAATTTGTCTATTGATCTACAGCAAAAAGAACCAATGAAAAATCACGTTCCTGTGAATTACTAAAATTATTTTCATGCACGCAAAAGTTTCTATTTTTCAGCAGAATCAAATTAACTATCACCGTAGGTTATCCTATAGGTTTTACTGGGCACAAATACTAATTAAAACATGAAAACACATCTAAAAAGAATATAGATGAATTATTTTTTACTAAACAGAAGCAAAAAGTAAGAAACAAAAATAAACTTGGGTTGCCTCCCAACTAGCGCTATCGTTCAATGCCCCTAGCTAGGCATTGATAATTTCAATGATGCTCACATGAAACACAAGAATTGAAGCACAAAGAGAGCATCATGAAACACGTGACAAACACATCTAAGTCTAACATACTTCCTATGTATAGGCATCTTATAGGAAAACAAATTATCATAGCAACCAAAAACTAGCACATGCAAGGAAGCGGAAAGAAATAATAGCAATCTCAACATAACGAGAGGTAATTTAGTAACATGAAAATTCCTACAACCATATTTTCCTCTCTCATAATAATTACATGTAGGATCATAAGCAAATTCAAAAAAATAGCTATCACATAAAATATTTTCGACACGATCCACATGCATGCGAAGTTGACACTCTTCCAAACCCACTTTTATCAAAAATTTCATAAGATTGAACATTCTCCAAATATGTGGGTTCTAAAGTTGACACTCATCCAAACCCACTTTCAATAATATAGCAAACTCTATTATCAATCTCATATTCATCATGGGGCTTAAATAAATTTTCAAGATCATAAGAAGAATCACCCCAATCATGATCATTGCAACTAGTAGACATAACAAAACTAATATCTCCAAGCTTAGGGTTTTGCATATTATTAGCGCAATTGACATCAAGAGAATTTATTGTAACATCATTGCAATCATGCTTTTCATTGAAGGAACTACCAAGTATGGGTGCAATAGCAACGATCTCATGTTTAACATAAGGAACTATAGAAAATTCATCTTCATAAATATTGGCATCATGGACACAACAATAGCAAGCATCATGTTCATCAAGGTATATTTCAATCAAATCATTGGAATCATTATCTATAGATTCATGCATACCATTATATTCTTCCAAAGAAACAGTTATTCTCTCAATAAATTCTTTGATACAGACATTATGAGCATAGTTTTCATAGCAATATTTAAGTATGTCAAAATATTTAGATTCGTAGAGAGTAATATCATACTTTTCAATCAAAGAAGCAACTTCATAAGCACCCTTAAAAGCAATAAATTCTTCAATTTGTTCGATATCTTAGTAACTATAAACACCCTTTTCTTAAGAAGATAAGATTTCATTATCATTAAACTCACATAGGTAGGAAGGTGTTTTTTAGGGTTCTTAGAGCAACAAGTAAAATCACAAATTTCACAAATATTCCAAGCATAACACAACAATCTGTTTATTTGATCCCATAAGAGTCTCCCTTTTTTAGAAAAATGGTGACGCACAAAATGAGCATGCTCATCTAAAGATTTCCCATCAACTAGGCTAGTTGGGGTTTCAGCACGAGCGCATAAGGATCGAAGATGATCCAAGTAGAACACTTTAAGTGGATCCATAACAATAGATTTTTAGCAAGCGAAGATGCAAGCAAATAGAAGGCACATGGTAACACAAGATCAAACGGAAGAAGGGCGAAGAAAACGACAAGGGTGAAGTGGGGGAGAGGAAAGCGAGAGGCAAGTGGCAAATAATGTAATGCGAGGGAGATGAGTTTGTGATGGGTACTTGGTATGTCCTAACTTGAGCAAAGACCTTCCCGGGAACAGCGCCAGATATCCTTCTTGCTATGTCTTCAGCTTGCGTTGGTTTTCCTTGAAGAGGAAAGGGTGATGCAGCAAAGTAGCGTAAGTATTTCCCTCAGTTTTTGAGAACCAAGGTATCAATCCAGTAGGAGGCTCCTCAGAAGTCCCACACACCTACACAAACAAACAAGAACTCGCAACCAACGCAATTAAGGGGTTGTCAATCCCTTCACGGCCACTTGCGAAAGTGAGATCTGATAGAGATAATATGATAAGATAAATATACTTTTGGTATTTTATGATATAGATTGGAAAACTAAGATGCAAATAAAAGTAGATTGAAAGTTTATATGATAAAAGATAGACCTGGGGCTCATAGGTTTCACTAGTGGCTTCTCTCAAGACAGCATAAGTATTACGGTGGGTGAACAAATTACTATCGAGCAATTGATAGAAAAGCGAATAATTATGAGATTACGTAGGCATGATCATGTATATAGGCATCACGTCCGTGACAAGTAGATCGACTCCTTCCTACACCTACTACTATTACTCCACACGTCGACCGCTATCCAGCATGCATCTAGAGTATTAAGTTCATAGGAACAGAGTAACACATTAAGAAAGATGACATGGTGTAGAGGGATAAACTCATGCAATATGATGTAAACCCCATCTTTTTATCCTTGATGGCAACAATACAATACGTGCCTTGCTGCCCCTGCTATCACTAGGAAAGGACACCGCAAGATTGAACCCAAATCTAAGCACTTCTCCCATTGCAAGGAAGATCAATCTAGTAGGCCAAACCAAACTGATAATTCAAAGAGACTTGCAAAGATAACTTAATCACACATAAAAGAATTCAGAGGAGATTCAAATATTTCTCATAGATAAACTTGATCATAAACCCACAATTCATCGAATCTCGACAAACACACCGCAAAAAGAGTTACATCGAATAGATCTCCAAGAAGATCGAGGAGAACTTTGTATTGAGATTCAAAGATAGAGAAGAAGCCATCTAGCTAATAACTATGGACCCGAAGGTCTATGCTAAACTACCCAGAACTCATCGAAGAGGCCTTGGAGATGATGTAGAGGCCCTCCATGGTCGATTCCCCCTCCGGCGGAGCGCCGATGAAGGCTCCAATGTGGGACCTCGCGGATACAGAAGGTTACGGCGGTGGAAATAGTTTTTCGTGGTTCTCCTGGATGTTTTCGGGGTCCGTGGATATATATAGGAGGAAGAAGTAGGTCGGTGGATGCTCGAGGGGCCCACGAGGGTGGGGGCGCGCCCACCTGTAGGGGGCACGCCGGGAACCCTCGTGGCCGCCTCGCTTGTTTCTTGACTTCCACCCCAAGTCCTCTAGATCACGTTTGTTCCAAAAAGATCACTCCCAAAGGTTTCATTCCGTTTGGACTCCGTTTGATGTTCCTTTTCTTCGAAACACTAAAATAGGCACACAAAAAACAGCAATTCGGGTTGGGCCTCCGGTTAGTAGGTTAGTCCCAAAAATGATATAAAAGTGTAAAGTAAAGCCCATAAACATCCAAAACGGGTAATATAATACCATGCAACAATAAAAAATTATAGATACGTTGGAGACGTATCAGTGCACAAGTAACATTGCCGGCAATACTCAATGGCTAGTCTCGATAGGCAAGTAATGTAAATTGGGCTAGGGGTTATCAATGCAATGGCAAGGGGAATATACAATGGTGTCATCGAGGTTACCATTCTTGGCGATGATGAGAGGCGGTGTTGCCGAAGTCGACCCATTCCTAGTTAGCCGTAACACCCTAGGAAACTGAAAAACCGCAAACTCAAAATCTCCAAAGGAAAGTGTCAAATGGTGGTAGCGGAAAAGCGGTGGTGGTTTGCACTCCGCAATGTGGAAGTGGGATGATGGGATATGCGAGTTGGAGTTGAATTCACCGTCCCTAAGTAAATACCTTAGGAGACACAAGCCACAACTCAAACAAGTTCAAACAAAATTGGGTTAAGTCGGGTTGGTGGAAATGTTTGGTGGACAAGGTTATGCGGAAATGGTGGTGGTTATTGATGAAGAAGCAACCATCCCTAAGTAGCCAAAACATCTTAGGAGACTCGAATCACAACTCAAACAACCACTAATGCTATATGGATCAAAATGGCTTAGGTTGCAGAAGTCGGTGGTGTTGTAGCAGATGATGTGGTGGAAGCCCTAGGCAAAGATGCCACATTTCAAAAAAAATTATGGAGTCAAATGATGTTGGAATTATTTTTGTGGGATGGGAGATGTCAAGAGCTTCAAAACGAGCTAAAGAACGTCAAAATCGGACTCCGTATGAATTAGTTATGGTGAAAACAAAAATTCAGCTGAGTCAGTTTCAGGGTTAGCCGAACATCCGGGAGGAGGTACGGATGATCCGGGAGTACTTCCAGATGATCCAGGTTTGTCAACTCGGGTACGGGTGTCGGTGTCAAAACCGGCGGATCTCGGGTAGGGGGTCCCGAACTGTGCGTCTAAGATTGATGGTAACAAGAGGCGGGGGACACAATGTTTACCCAGGTTTAGGCCCTCTCTATGGAGGTAATACCCTACTTCCTGCTTGATTGATCTTGATGAGTATGAGTATTACAAGAGTTGATCTACCACGACATGATAATGGTTAAAACCCTAGAAGTCTAGCCTATGTGATTATAGTTCCCTCTATGGACTAAACCCTCCGGTTTATATAGACACTAGAGGGGGCTAGGATTGTCTAAAGTCGGTTACATAGAAAAGCAATCTACATATCTGAACGCCAAGCTTGCCTTCCACGCCAAGGAGAGTCCCATCCGGACACGGGACGAAGTCTTCTGTCTTGTATCTTCATAGCCCAATAGTCCGGCCCATGTCACGTAGTCCGGCTGTCCGAGGACCCCTTAATCCAGGACTCCCTCAGTAGCCCCTGAACCAGGCTTCAATGACGAGGTGTCCGGCGTGCAGATTGTCTTCGGCATTGCAAGGCGGGTTCCTTCTCCGAATACTCCAAAATAATCCTCGGACACAAGAAACGTTTCCGGCTCTACAAAACAAATTCCACACACAACCGTAGAGAGTATAATATTTCACGAGTCCAATCTGCTGACAACTTTTTGTAGCGTGACATCACGCCGTCGCTCGGTCATTATTTGAACCATTTTTTAGCCTGCCGCTCCATATTTCAAGATGCGGTTCTATTGGCACGTCTTGTCAAAGCAGAGACTGTGTCCCCTTATTGTGGGATTCTCATCAATACGGGTGTGGGTAACCCAACCGTTTCATTGGCATGATTCCTTGGGAATAGGCAGGTTTTAAGGCCTACGAGGGGGCGTTTGATATTCATCGCCTTTATGAAGGGGCTAAGACTCGTCCTATTTCCTTATGCGAAACCTTTCCTCAACCTCTCCCACCTCGAGTTCCAGCACCCAAGGTTCGAGTTAATTTGAAAGTGCTAGTTATCGACTATAGGGGGGGGGGGTGAATAGGCGATTTTTATGAAAGTCTTCAAAACATGGAAGTTTCGAAGACAAACAATAGAAACAACCTAATTGATATGCAGCAGAAGATAAACTACAACAAGCAAGCCATAATCAAGTATGCAATAGCATTAACGTTCGAAGATTAATAGCAGCTAGGTAGTAGGATCATGATGGAAGATAGTATGAAGCCAATCAACAATAGTAGTCAACCAATGAAGTCAATCAGATAAGACAATAAGCAATGACTGCACGAAGACAAACTCAAGTAAAGGAGGGAAGAGATAGAACCAGTTGCTTGTTGAAGACACATGATTTGTTGGACCAGTTCCAGTTGCTGTGACAACTGTACGTCTGGTTAGGGAGGCTGAGATTCAACTTAGAAGACCGTGTCTTCACCTTATTCCCCTTGAGCTAAGGACACCTAGTCCTCGCCCAATCACTCTGGTATGTCTTCAAGCTAGACTTCCAAACCTTCACAGACTCCGTTCACCTGGCAATCCACAATGACTCTTGGATGCTCAGAACGAGACGCCTAACCGGCTGGAGGATACACAGTCCTCAAGTGTAATAAGTCTTCAGGTCACACAGACAGAAAGACTTCAATGATGCCTAACACTCTTTGGCTCTGGGTGTTTGGGCTTTGTCCTCGCAAGGATTTCTCTCTCTCAAATGCTTCGAGGTGGGTTGCTCTCAAATGACAAAAGCCGTATACTAACTCTGAGCAGCCACCAATTTATGGTGTAGGGGGTGGGCTATTTATAGCCACTAGGCAACCTGACCTGATTTGTCCGAAATGACCTTGGGTCACTAAGGAACTGACACGTGTTCCAACGGTCAGATTTCGTACACACACGGCAACTTTACTTGGGCTACAAGCAAAGCTGACTCATCCAACTCTGGATAAGATTTTCTCTCATTGTCTTCGCTCGAAGACATAGGATTTGGGTTGAGCATCACTTCAGTCACTCTGACTTAGTTCACTTGGACCCCACTTAACAGTACGGTGGTTCCTATGACTCAACAAAGAAGAAAAGGAAACAACGAAACCACACAGTCTTCGTGCTCCATAGTATTCACGCAATGTCTTCTCATGTCATAGTCTTCAATATGAATATCTTCTCATACCACCATTGTCGTCAATGTCTTCATACATTTTTAGGGGTCATCTCCGGTAGGTAAACCGAATCAATGAGGGACACTACCTGCGTTATCCTGCAATTCTCACAAACACATTAGTCCCTCAACCAACTTTGTCGTCAATACTCCAAAACCAACTAGGGGTGGCACTAGATGCACTTACAATCTCCCCCCTTTTGGTGATTGATGACAAACTGGTTGAAGTTTTCAACGGGGATAAAGTATGTGAAATTGTAAAGGATAGGAATTTGTCTTCATAAGTAGCAAGGGCTCCCCCTGAAGATGTGCATATAAATAATTTTGCTTTTGCAATGCAAATGCACATGGCAGGTTGTACTTGTGGAGATCCACTTCAACTTATGAAGATAATTCATCATGCATGAAATGATATAGCATATAGGATGACATGCATAATGAAAAATGGACGTCTGCAGGATGATTTAAGTGCGGAAGTTATCATCGCACGTGGAAATGCAACTAAGTAGCAGATGACCATCAAGTTTAAGTGTTACAACTCAGAGAACCAAATGTTTCAAAACGCAAGAGTTGTAAGCACGAGACAAAATATTACGCAACCGCCCATATGAACCCGCTTGAAGACTATCAACTCATACGCTTCTCCCCCTTTTGTCTGTAATGACCAAAAAGGTTTGAAGACATAGAGCATCTACTCGTCTTCTTGATGAGTAGGTGAAGCAGCAGGGTTGTTGTCGTTGGGTGGCGGTGCAGATGAACTTGGTGTAGTGTCGATGCGCGCAGTAGTGGTAGGAGGTGGTGAAGTAGCATCATCTTCATCATTGATCTCTCTGGCATTTACCGTTGCCGCGGAGGAAGAATATTCAGAGTCTTCAAGAGATGGAGTTCTTCGTAAGACAACATTCCGTGGAGGAGTGGAGTCAAACTGAAATCTTTCATTGAAGCCATCGTCTTGAAGATCTGCTTCAGCACTAAGTAGGGTTAAACTCTTCCATGATCGCCGTTAAGTTTCGTGGGCAACAAGGCATTCTTGGTGGCAAGGTTGCGAATGCGATTGACATCCACTAAGATGCTTTGCATCTATCTCTTGAGCCAGAAATGATGCTTATCCTGTTTCTAATGAAGGACCACAAGAAGTTCTCGGTCATTGAGAACGCGAGAACGCTTCCGAGGCCTTTGGGCAATGGTGCTTTCAGTGGCTTCAGTAGGTGCTCGATGAGGCAGGCGAGTATTTCCAGCCAATGGATAGATTCATGTTGCTGCTTGAACACCTTCAATGGGTTGAGTGAAGCTTTGGTGCTCGGCATTCTGAAGACAAAGAGGCTTCTTGGCAGGGTCAGGATATATAGCTTCAACTGACATATCAACCTCAGGTAGAAAAATCACATGATTGTGAGCAGAAGGTTGATAGTTGACAGTAGAGTGTCGCTTTATGAGGCGCATGACCCATGGAGCATAAAACTTCAGACCAAAGAGATCAGAGCCGGAGGCAGCAAGTTGTCTGATGAAGAAATCTTGTGCATTGAAGCTGATGCCATTGAAAATGTAGAAGACCAAAGTCTTCATAGCTCCTTCAAGCTTTGCCGCTGATGAATGTCCTTTGATAGGCCATAGAGTCCGCCTGATGATGTGACATATGGTGCGTGGCAGATACTCAAGGTCTTCAAAAAAGAACTCTGTTGGATATTCAGCATCACGGGGCAAAGGCTTCATCATGCTCAGCATCTGACTCATATTGGGTTCAAGCCTATGAAAGATGCTTTCCAAGGCATTGCGATGATGTTGACAGCCAGGTTCATAGAGTTCTCCGGGAGTGGACAGGCCTGTAAGCTCGATGATATTCATAGCCTTGGCTTCATGATGAACGTTTCCGGTCATCCACTCGAGAACCCAAGTCTTCGTATCTCTGTTGTAGCCGCGAATGTGCAGCGTGGCATAGAATTGAAGCAATAGTTCTTCATTCCAGTGTTCTTTATCTGTGACAAAACTGAGCAGCCCAGCATCACGAAAGTAGTCAAGTGCTTCTTCTAAGTAGGGGAGTCCAGTAATGGCTTCAGTGTCGAGGCGCATATGAGGGAAGATGCGCCCTTGATCATACAGAACACAGGAGTAATAGCTTCGCCGCTGATGTCTCCAGAACCGATCTGATGCAATTCTTGGCTTCGTGTAGGGGTTCTTTGAGCTATCAAAGAATGTGTTGTGGCTCTTGAAGCCATTAGCATTGAAGGACCCGACAGCGGTGGCAGTACTAGGAAACCTTGGCAGTCTTGGCTTGGGCTTCTGGACCTGAGGCCTATGCTCAACATGATAGTCAAATTGAGGACCAGAGACATTAGGCGGAGGGATCAGAACGGGCCATCTGACTGTTGTTAGCTCTCCATGGTTATATGCTTGCTCAATTGTATAGGGCCTTGGTGGTGGAACAGGAGCAGTGGCAGCAATTGAGGCTTCAGGCTGCACAACAGGTGCTTCAGAAGCAGTAGCCTCACTAGCTTCAGGTGCAGTGGCCGCATTAGCTTCAGGCACACTGGTTGTTGCAAGCTCCACATTAGCTTCAGCCATGACAATGTCATCTGCTTCACTTGCGTTGGTTGTGGCAGCTTCAGGATTTTCAACCTCCACTTGCTGAGCTGGAGGGTCAGGCACAGACACTTTCACATCATGAACAACTTCTTCAGGAATGGGGGGTGTAGAGGTACGTTCTTCTTGTCGTTCGTCATCGGCTCATGCAGCCGGATTGTCTTCAGCAGCAGGTGCTTCAGACGCAGAGACATTCACAGCAGGAGTGGCTTCTGAAAACACTTGACGTGCAACAGGTTGATGATGCACTTCTCCTTCTGGAACGCTCGGAAGAGGAGCTTGAGGCCTTGGTCCTTTGCGAAGCCTTTGAAGTACTGGCGACACTTTTGGAGAAGGAGTGGGCAGGCCCTCATCCTCTTCAGCTTGTACGGATGTTGTGACTTGTTGTTCTTGGGGAGTGTTGGGGGAGTCTTGTTCTTGTGGGCAATCAGCCCATGAATCATCCCGTGCAATTGGCGTCAGAGGACGACCAATGCTGATGAGTTCGTTGTTCGTATGAACAGGCGATGATACCACATTGTATTCGATCTGAGGAAGAACTTCATCATCTTCAACATTTTCATGATGACCAATGTCTTCAGCAGCGGTGGGTTCAGCTGCTAGAATATCAGCTTTAGGAACCTCTGTGGAAGCAGGCTCATGAACAGTCAGGTGAAGTTCTTGGGATGCAGATGCAGGATGAATCACTGAGATGGGTTCAAAAAAAAGGGGCTCTGTGGGAGCAGTCCGATTCTTCTTGGTCTTACTCTTCTTGGAGGGAGTAGCATCAGAGGCTTCAGTATTCTTCCTCTTTATGGCTTCAGCCTCTACAGCCCTTGTCTTCGAGCCAGTCATGCTACTTGGGAAGATAATACGTGGAGCTTCTTGGCTTGAAGGCGCAGGCTGATCAGCAGGAAGCTTCTTCTTTTTCTTTGCTGCCATCCTGGGGCCAATGCCAGGACGGCCAAGTGACTTGCGCTTCTCAGCCTCATTGTAGGCAAGCACACACTTATCAGCGAAACTCTTCATGCGCTCACGAGAGCCTTGAGCTTCTTGGCGCTTCTTCAGAAAAGCTTCTTTAAGCTCATGCAGCATGACCTTAAAGTTTCGGATGTCTTGAACACTCAGCTTGGCCACATGCTTCTTGAATTGAGCCTCTTCATAATCAATCTTGTGCTTGAGCTCAACGGTTCGCTGAGCGAGAGCCAGCTCAGAAGCAATGGCGCCATTGAAAGAGACGCTGAGGCCAATTGGAAGCTGTAAATCTTCAAAGCTGATGTTTGGGGTGTCGAACCACTCATCAATGAAATTGTGGATGATGGCCACATCAAAGAGAGGCAAATTGCTGAAGATTTCTGCTTCTTCCTTGCTCTTTATCAGCTGCTCAAGAGCATCATCCGCAAGATCTTCATCACTTGATAGATCAATGGGTTCTTCACGCAGAATGGCAGCAGGAGTCAGAGCCTGATCAGTATGCCTGACAAGTTGTCTTTTCTTCTCCGTCTTCTTGGAGATACGAGATTGATCTTCAGACTGCACACTGGCTTCAGGAGGTGCAGTGGCCAATGGCTTCACACGAGAAGCTTTTGGAGGTGCGGCTGATGATGTAGCCTTAACCTTCTTTGGCTTCTTCGGCCTTGGAGTAGGAGCAGGGGCTTCATCAGAATCAACATCATTGTTGGGATGATCCACTCTGGCACCATGAACCAAGACATAGGAGATGAGACCATCAAGGTTTGCAAAGGGGCCAATTCTATTCTCTTCAGCTTCACGTGTCCCATCCTCACGGGGAGCAGAGGGACCAGGATTGAAGTCTAATCCCCATGACTTCTTGTTTTCCTTTGCTGAAGGCATAGCAAACTAGAAGTTGCGCTTGAAGAGATTGTCGTCGCGACACAGGAGCAATGATGATGGGTCAACTTCTTTAGGCTGTGGTCCACGGACCATGCAAGGATAGAATTCTTGCGCAATGGCTTCAACTTTGTTCTTGGGGGGAAGGCCTCGATAGAGAATATCGCCCCAAGGGCTGTTGATAGCATATTTCTCTGCGTACTCCTGGGTGACGAACTTGTACTTGTACCACTGTTCAGCCCAATAGCGTCGAATCCATTGGATTCGAGTTTTGTGCTGATTGTAATCTTCTTCAGGATCTGTTTTTTACATTTCTGCCAGATCCTCAGGTAGATCCTTCGAAGTTCCCCCATGACGCTGTCTGCCACCCTTCCTTGCTAATTTTTCTGCAGCCATGAACTTCAAGCTAAATGACTTCAATATGTTCAGAGGCTTCAGAGATTTACGCTTGCTGGTCAAGTAGGAACTGGCTTCAGGAGAATTGATATGATGCTGTAAGTATTCTGCAAACGAATGCAGACTATGAGAACCAAGGGATTCTCCCACGAACATGTACCTGTGACAGCATTAGAGATGCGAGGGAAGGGGAAGAGGTCATATGCATTCTCAGAAGATTTTGAAGATCAATCAGTTTGAAGACATTGACCTCATGATGCGAAGACATTCACTTATATGTGGTGAGTTGGTTCCAGATTTGTACCAATCCGTGAATAAGTACAAGTGAGGAATCAAACTAGATAGGAAATCTAAGTGAATAGACTAGGCATTATGAGATGCAGATAGAATAGATCTAACATTGAGTAGGCAGAAACCACTTTCGGTAAGTAGGATGAATCTATGAAGATCAAAAAGGTGGTAAAAATAGAGTTATAATTACCGCACGATGAACTGCTAGATGGGAAGAATGAGAGACCGAGCAGTTCAGCCCACCGTGCCCTAACTTGGCGACGGAGGACACCTACGGCGACGGCGGAGAGGACGATGTCCGCGGCCGGCGTGAGGATGGCGTCGGAGAAGTCGCGGCAGCTAAGTGCTTCGTCGCCGGCGTCGTCGTGAGCTAGCGGTGGCGCTAGGGTTTTGACGGAGGTGGAGAGGTGGAAGAAGGATTTCTTTACCGCAGGGGACAAGTATTTATAAGTAGGTGAGAGACACATCGCAATTACGCAGGTGCCCCTGTCTGTTCACATCCGTGGGGTACGTGGCAAGCTTGCAACACATTTAGAATTGTCCCACGTTCCCACGCCTGCCAAGTATGTCGAATGTTCGTTCCGGCTTCTCCGGATATAGACAATTTAGATGATTCATTTAAATAGGACTTGATGTTTTGTCTCTGTGTCTTCTGCTGACAAGGATGCAGAGAAGACATTCGACAGTTTCAATAGAATGCATATGATTTGGACAGATAGAGTTTCAGATAGTAAGCATAGAGAGATTAGGGTCCGATCACATTGACTTAGTTCAAAAGATTCAACTTGAAGACATAGCTATAAGCGAATGTTGTAGAGGACAGAACACTAGTATATATATATGCAATCCAAATCATTATAGCGCAGAAAAAATCACGAAGATAAATTGAAACTGAAGACAAACCAAATGCGAAATCTTTGCAAAATAACGCCATGAGTGAAACACTTCAAACAGAGAAATTTGGTGGTGGCGTTACCCACCGTATAGGAAGTATTAGACCCAGACACGACGCACAATTATTGTGGCGCTCCGAAGTCAAATTCCATGTTAATGTATTCACACTCAGAGTGTAAATCTTCATTGATTGAAGATATACATTACTTTGTGTGTTGCACATCTAAGTCATCAACATGCATAAGTGTTAGGATGTGTGCCTGATCACACGACATTCGAGGATTCCAAGATATTTAGCTCACAACTAACTTGCAAAACCTTTTCTCATCCAAGGGCTTTGTGAAGATATCTACCAGTTGCTCTTCAGTGTTGACGTGCATGATATCTATGTCTTTCTTCATAACATGATCTCTGAGAAAGTGATGACGTATTTCAATGTGCTTTGTCTTTGAGTGCTGGACTGGATTGTTGGCAATCTTGATGGCACTTTCGTTGTCGCAGAAGAGAGGGACTTGCTTCAGATCGATGCCATAGTCCTTGAGATTTTGCTTCATCCACAGAAGCTGAGCACAACAAGATCCAGCAGCAATGTATTCAGATTCAGCAGTTGAGAGTGACACATAGTTCTGCTTCTTTGAAGACCAACAGACAAGTGATCGACCAAGAAAATGACATGTGCCTGATGTTGACTTGCGATCCACCTTGTCACCAGCATAATCAGCATCCGAGAATCCAACCAGATCAAACCTTGAGCCCTTTGGATACCATAATCCGAGTGTTGGGGTGTAAGCCAAATATCTAAGAATTCGCTTCACTGCTAAGTGATGCGATTCCTTTGGTGCCGCTTGGAATCGAGCACACATGCAAACACTAAGCATAATATCTGGCCTAGATGCACATAGGTAAAGTAAAGAACCAATCATGGAGCGGTATACCTTTTGATCGAACTCTTTACCATTGTCGTCGGGACCAAGATGGTGTTTGGCTGGCATTGGCGTCATGTAACCTTTGCAATCTTGCATGCCGAACTTCTTCAGGCAATCTTTGAGATATTTTTCTTGAGATATGAAAATGTCATTTCTTTGTTGACGGATTTGAAGACCAAGGAAGAACTTCAGCTCACCCATCATGGACATCTTATATTGCTCTTGCATCATGAATCCAAACTCATCACTGTACTTAGTGCTTTGTTCAGTTTGTACACCATATCAGGACGTTTTGGGTCTTCAAAGCCAGGTGGTTGTGCAACATATACTTCTTCTTCAATCTTGCCATTGAGAAATACACTCTTTACATCCATTTGATATAGCAAGATATTGTGATGATTTGCATAGGCTAGCAGTATGCGAATGGCTTCAAGCCTAGCAACAGGAGCAAATGTTTCATCGAAGTCAATTCCTTCAACTTGAGTATATCCTTGATCCACAAGACGTGCTTTGTTTCTGACGACTTGACCATGCTCATCTTGCTTGTTTCGATATATCCACTTTGTTCCAATAATGTTATGCTTGCGAGGGTCAGGTCACTTGACATGTTCCCAAACATTATTCAGCTTGAACTGTTGAAGTTCTTCTTGCATGGCTTGAATCCATTCAGGTTCCATTAAAGCTTCAACAACTTTCTTGGGTTCTGATATTGACAGAAATGAAAAATGCCCACAGAAATTTGCTAGTTGTGTTGCTCTTGAGCGAGTAAGCGGACCAGGCGCATTGATGCTGTCAATTATCTTCTCAATTTGTACTTCATTTGCAACACGAGGGTGAACTGGACGAGGACCTTGCTCATGCTGATCATTGTCATCATTGGAAGTATTGTCTTCGGTCTGAGCATTGTCTTCAGGTTGGTTTGGCGCAGAGATGATAAGTTCCTCTTTAGGATGTGCTTCAGAGGGCATGATCTCACCAGTTCCCATCAACTTGATAGATTCATAGGAAGGAGCTTCATCAAGTGTACTTGGCAGAGTTTCTCTTTGTGAACCATTGGTTTCATCAAATCGCACATCCACTGTTTCAACGATTTTGTAGTGGAAGAGGTTGAAGACTCTGTAAGAGTGCAAATCCTTTCCATAGCCAAGCATGAAGCCTTCGTGAGCTTTGGGTTCAAATTTTGACTTGTGATGGGGATCCTTGATCCAGCACCTAGCACCAAAGACTCTGAAGTAGCTGACATTAGGCTTCTTGCCAGTGAGGAGCTCATAGGATGTTTTGCCCAGAAGCTTATGGATGTAGACACGGTTGATGATGTGACAAGCTGTATCAATGGCTTCAGGCCAGAACTTTCTTGGTGTCTTGTACTCGTCAAGCATTGTTCGAGCCATCTCTATGAGGGTTCTGTTCTTGCGCTCAACAATGCCATTTTGCTGTGGTGTGTATGGAGCAGAAAATTCATGAGTGATTCCCATTGTATCCAGATAAAGATCAAGGCCGGTGTTCTTGAATTCAGTGCCGTTATCACTTCTGATATGCTTGATCTTGACGCCATAGTTGTTCATTGCTCGATTGGCGAATCGTCTGAAGACATCTTGTACTTCAGTCTTGTAGAGAATTATGTGCACCCATGTGTATCTTGAGTAGTCATCAACAATGACGAAGCCATAGAGACACGCCGTTGTTGTGAGGGTGGACTAGTGAGTAGGTCCAAATAAGTCCATGTGTAGCAGCTCGAAGGGTTGAGATGTTGTCATGATTGTCTTCGAAGGATGCTTTGCCCTTGTCATCTTTCCAGCTTCGCAGGCACCACACAGATGATCTTTCTTGAACTTGACACCTTCGATGCCTATGACATGCTTCTTTTTGACGAGAGTGTGCAAGTTCCTCATGCCAGCGTGCCCCAGCCTTCGATGCCAGAGCCAGCATTCTGAAGCTTTAGCAAGAAGACATACGGCAAGTTTTGGACCTGCTGAGAAATCTACCATGTATAGATCACCTTTCCTATACCCTTCAAAGACTAGAGATTTGTCAGATTACATTAGTACAAGGCAACGATATTTTCCAAATATCACAATCATGTTTCAGTCACAAAGCATTGAGACAGACATTAAGTTGAATCCAAGGGATTCAACAAGCATCACTTTATCCATGTGTTGGTCTTTGAGATTGCAACTCTACCTAGACCCAACACTTTGCCTTTACCAGTGTTAGCAAATGTGATTTGACTCTTGTCTGATGGACGTAATGTTGAGTCCATGAGAAGACTTTGATCACCAGTCATATGATTAGTGCATCCGCTGTCAATAATCCATTCTGAAGCTTTTGGTGTACCCTATAGTGCAGTTAGAGGGATAGGCTTCACAATGTATGTTGTGAAGCATAAGCATTTGATGCACACTTGGATTATCACAGCATAGATGAGAGTTAGCACACAGTATGACAGGTAAGTGATTCATATGTGGAATACATAGTAAGTCATTTTATCATGCGTCCCTTTATGTTTTAGGTCCCCAGCAATTATATCGGACGCCATTGATTGCTGGCTGGAGACCACATTCTGCAAGAGAGAGTTAATTCTTCTTCACCACCCACATTTTCAGGGGTGTCTTAGAAGCAATGAGTCTAAGTGCAGCATCTGAGAATTTCGGCTTTGAAGCCCCAACAAATAGCCTTGCAGGAGATGAATGATACTCATGTGAAAAAGCAGAAAAGTTCTTAGTTCTATGAACATAGCGATTTTAAGACACACGCTCATCTTCATGAGTCTGAGTATGATTTCCCTGCAAAACATTGGCGTTAGGGTGACTCAAGTGAGTCCTGTGTTCGTAAGTAGCCGCTGGACCATATGATGCCTTTGGTCTGGGGTTTGTCTTCTTCCCTGGTGGTGTCATGATGACATTCACTGGAAGATTCTCAATGCAGCTTTTGGGAACCCAGATCTTCTTCATAGGAGGTCCATTCCTGCAGTTAGTACCAATATACCTGGCAAACACTTCACCATTCTGATTTTTGAACAGTTTATAGTTTGCATCAAAGGATTCATCAATGATAATAGGATTAGCACAGGTAAATCCAGATAAAGTAGATGGATCCACTGAAGGTTCCTTTGCAGCAACCCATGTGGTTTTGGGATACTTCTCAGGCTTCCAGTAGGAACCATCAGCATTCATTTTCCTTTCGAACCCAATACCCTCTTTCCTAGGGTTTCGGTTCAGAATCTGCCTTTTGAGGACATCACAAAGTGTCTGATGCCCTTTCAGACTTTTATACATCCCTGTTTCAAGCAATGTCTTCAACCTAGCATTTTCATCAGAAATAGTAGTGATATCCTCAGAAGATGGGTTAGTTACCACATCAGTAGTTGAAGACAGAGCAACAGTAGCAGCAGTGGAAGATTCAGCAACAGAGGCAGCGTTATCACGCTCAATGCATTTCAAGCAAGGTGGTTCCAATCCTTCCTGAGCGGGACTGATCTGTTGAGCGAGTAATGAATTGTGCTTATTCAGAAGAACTTCATAATCCACTCTTACCTTTTCAAGATCTTGCTCTCTTTGAAGACATTCAGAAGAAAGTTTCTCATGATCAGATAAGAGAGCGTTATGTTGATCTTGAAGGGCGTCAAACTTGGAGTGAAGTCTCTGAAGACTATCAGCCAAAGCTTTTGACTGATCCATTTCTTCGCCCAACATATCATCGCTCTTACTAAGCATGTTTTGAATCTTTTCCAAAGCTCTTTGTTGTTTAGTGGCAAGGGAAGCAAGTTTGACATAGCTGGGGCCAAATTCATCACCTGATTCATCATCACTAGTTTCAGAAAGATAGCATTCAGTTACCTTAGCACCCCCTGCCATGAGGCATGGTGAAGATGAAGACGGTTCAGGTGGAAAGGTCATCTCTTTAAGAGACTCCTTGTAGTCATCAAGCCAAGGATCATGACGATTAAGATGACTATCATAGACCTGAGCAAGTCGGTCCCAGATTAGCTTCGCGTGATTGAGGTGCATGACGTTCTTGAACTGATTTCGGGACAGGCAGGAGCAGATGACATCCTTCGCAGTGCGGTTCAGTAGAGTGTACTTACGAATGTCATCAGCCTCCGCCATCTTGCATAGATCGGTGAGACCAATCTCGGTGACGGTCCACAGTTCGCTGTCCATAGCCATGAGTCGCTTCTTCATCATGGATTTCCACCGGGGATACTCATGACCGTCAAAGGTAGGGCAAGATACATTCCTCAATCCTGCAGACGACATAGCTAAACTCCAGGTGGTTAAACCGAATCACACAGAACAAGGGAGTACCTTGCTCTGATACCAATTGAAAGTGCTAGTTATCGACTAGAGGGGGGGTGATTAGGCGATTTTTATGAAAGTCTTCAAAACATGGAAGTTTCGAAGACAAACAATAGAAACAACCTAATTGATATGCAGCGGAAGATAAACTACAACAAGCAAGCCATAATCAAGTATGCAATAGCATTAATGTTCGAAGATTAATAGCAGCTAGGTAGTAGGATCAGGATGGAAGATAGTATGAAGCCAATCAACAATAGTAGTCAAGCAATGAAGTCAATCAGATAAGACGATAAGCAATGACTTCACGAAGACAAACTCAAGTAAAGGAGGGAAGAGATAGAACCAGTTGCTTGTTGAAGACACAGGATTTGTTGGACTAGTTCCAGTTGCTGTGACAACTGTACGTCTGGTTAGGGAGGCTGAGATTCAACTCAGAAGACCGTGTCTTCACCTTATTCCCCTTGAGCTAAGGACACCCAGTCCTCACCCAATCACTCTGGTAAGTCTTCAAGGTAGACTTCCAAACCTTCACAGACTCCGTTCACCCGGCAATCCACAATGACTCTTGGATGCTCAGAACGAGACGCCTAACCGGCTGGAGGATACACAGTCCTCAAGTGTAATAAGTCTTCAGGTCACACAGACAGAAAGACTTCAATGATGCCTAACACTCTTTGGCTCTGGGTGTTTGGGCTTTGTCCTTGCAAGGATTTCTCTCTCTCAAATGCTTCGAGGTGGGTTGCTCTCAAATGACAAAAGCCGTATACTAACTCTGAGCAGCCACCAATTTATGGTGTAGGGGGTGGGCTATTTATAGCCACTAGGCAACCCGACCTGATTTGTCCGAAATGACCTTGGGTCACTAAGGAACTGACACGTGTTCCAACGGCCAGATTTCAAACACACACGGCAACTTTACTTGGGCTACAAGCAAAGCTGACTCATCCAACTCTGGATAAGATTTGCTCTCATTCTCTTCGCTCGAAGACATAGGATTTGGGTTGAGCATCACTTCAGTCACTCTGACTTAGTTCACTTGGACCCCACTTAACAGTACGGTGGTTCCTATGACTCAACAAAGAAGAAAAGGAAACAACGTAACCACACAGTCTTCGTGCTCCATAGTCTTCACTCAATGTCTTCTCATGTCATAGTCTTAAATATGAATATCTTCTCATACCACCATTGTTGTCAATGTCTTCATACATTTTTAGGGGTCATCTCCGGTAGGTAAACCGAATCAATGAGGGACACTACCTGCGTTATCCTGCAATTCTCACAAACGCATTAGTCCCTCAACCAACTTTGTCGTTAATACTCCAAAACCAACTAGGGGTGGCACTAGATGCACTTACATAATTGCTTCGCGCTTCCCAGTCATGTCCGAACCCAGCCCTCAAGGCCGGTGGGTGGCTTCCTCTGCCACAGAGGAGGATATCGCGAAGCTCCGGGAGGCAAGATACCTGACTGCGGAAATCCTCCACAGGCTTCCTGCTCAAGGGTAGGTTGTTCCTATTCCCAGATCCGGCGAGAGGGTAGTATTCATCTCCCACTTCCTCCGGGGGCTAGGGTTCTCTCTTCATCCCTTCGTTCGAGGGATCATGTTCTATTATGGGCTAGATTTTTACGATCTAGCTCCGGACTCCTTTCTTCATGTTCCGGCATTCATTATTGTGTGCGAGGCCTTCCTTCGTATTACCCCACACTTCGGCTTATGGCTCAAGACCTTCAATGTGAAGCCGAAGGTAGTCAATGGGAAACTGGCGGAGTGTGGTGGTGCTGCGGTGAGCAAACTTGTCAATACTACTTGGCCAAAGGGCTCCTTCATAGAAACTTCCGACCTGTGGCAGCGGGAGTGGTTTTACATCACTGAACCCCATGGTACCAGGTGGGCAGCTACACCGGCGTTCCAATCCGGTCCTCCGCTACAACATGCATCATGGATTAATAAGGGGCTAGACTGGGGATCCATTGATGAAGTGCGTACGCTGCAAAGCCGCATTTGGAGCCTCATTGAAAAGGACACCGGTCTTATCAGCATAATGCAAGTAATGCTAGTCCGTCGGGTCCTACCGTGCTAGTGACGGCCTCTCTGAATGTGGGAGTTCAATCCGGAAGGACCACGAACCCTTCCGCACTTCTCTGACATGACGCTCAGAGGAATGTGGAAATTATTCTTCGGGACACAAAAACAGTGGCCGAATACTACAGAAGACATCAGCCTTGATTGTAATCATCCAGATACGTCGGTAAGCACTCGACTCTCGAACACAGTTTAGTTAAATTCTTCATAATATACTGAGAAAATCATACTTGGCTAGTGATGGATAAAGAAGGCGGAGAGAATTAGGTGTTCGGGCCCTCTTCCCGAAGACTCAGCTGATCCGGTGTTAACAAGGATGCTAGCTCCGGCACCATATCAAGTACCAGCGAGGGAAGACCAGGAGGAGAACAAGACGGCCCAAGATGGCCCCCATTCTAGAGGCACACCAGGCACCTTGTCTGGGGAAATTGAAACTCCCTCTTCCGAAGATGGAAGGGAAGGAAAAACTGACATCCCTTACCCTCATGGGAAGAAGAGGACCGCCTTCGATGACTTGAAGATAAAGGCTTCTAAGCGGGGGAAGATATCTCTGTCAGGGTGTTCTAGTTTGGGAGGTGACGTTGACACGCAGCCCCTCCGTAAAGATAGGCCCTTAGCTGAATCGTAAGTGAATAAGGGTGTTTTAAACATATCCCATTCTTTTTTGATTGTAAGGGTAACATTTAAAATATATGTTTGCAGTCCGGCATGCAGCCTTCCTCAAGAGTCCTCCTCCTTGGGGGATCTTCTTCCAGAGATGATGGAGAGCGAGACGCCTCGACAGATCTTTCTGCCCGATAAGGCAGACGACACGGAGGTATCGTCCCAGAGGATCTCTCATATCAGCAAGCGGTGCGATGGACAGTGAAGACCGGGCCCGGAGGCGACACTTCGGCCATCCAGGGTCCGGAGTGTGCGGCCCCTATGGGGACCAACAATAAAGGCCCCGTACTATCCAATTTCCAAGGGATGACGCGATCTGCTCCTGATCTGGAGGAGCCGGATACATTGATGGACACATTGCCACATGCATCCGTTTAAGAGGAACATCGTACCTTGATGGGTGCAGTGGTTGAGAGGGTTTGGTCTGCGAAAAGTGGATTGAATGAAGCCTTTACGAGCCTGCTAAGAGGCTTCGAGGTACGTAATGTAATATTTTTGATTGTGTTTTAAACACAAAATGCGCCTGTGTATAGATAGTATCCCCTGAGACTCTGGTTGGCGTCCAAAGGGAGGCGATCAGAGGATCAAGAAAGATATTCCCAGGAAATGATCTGACTAATTGAAACACAGATTGTTACATCCGTGGCGACTGCCCAAGCTACGGAGATTGCAGATCTAAAGCAAAAAGTTGATGTGGCGGATGATGACATCACGCTTATTAACAGGCGGCTCGACTAGGCGCAAGGTATGTCTTTGGGGCACCCAATATATGCAAGTACTATGATATGAGCATGAAACTGAGAATTGTATACTGAGATATGCATAACTGCAGATAGTGCTGCCGCAGTTGAGACCCTTCGGGCTGAGCTGGCCCGGGCCAAGGAGTAGGCCAAGATGAGCAATGCGGCTGCCGAAAAGGCAGCTACTGAATTAAAGGCTGAACAGGCTGCTAGGCGCCAGTGCGAGGAGAGAATATCTACTATGGCACTCCAGCTAAAGGATGCCACTGGTCGATGCGATATGCTCAAGAAAGATAACAAAACCAGAGCGACTGATCTTGATAAGGCCTTACAAGAGGCGTGCGAAGCCCGCTCTGAGTCTAGAGCGGCTCGGGAGGAGATCCGACAAGCTGGGGAGATCACAACTAGTAAGCCCTTCTTATTACAAACTAAGTTTGGTGATCCAAAGCATGCCTCGCTTAATCAGGTGTAGAGTTCTCCAGACTGTCAGGACCCCGACTCAATGCCACATCGATCTAGCATGTAACACCTCATATCACTTTGCGGCCTCACGCACGGTATTCCCACCGGTGTCGCCTTACCTTTGCCCGGGACCGTTTGCGCCTTTTGGCACACGTATATGATAGTGTCGCTAGCATCCATATGATAAGGAGCCCGGGCTGACATGGCTAGTCGTTAACCCAAAGTGGTACTAACTTACCGGGACAGGCATCCATGACCCAGCATCGAACGTGTCGGTCATCAGCGAGTGAATCCAGGCTGTAGCACTGGGCTAGCAGGACTCCGGTGAACCGGGCTGTAGCGGGCTAACAGGACTCCGGTATTCATCGCGTGACATTTCCCCGAAGGGACAGACACAGGAACGAAGAAGGACACATGCCGGCCAGCCTAAGTGTTCCGGAGCAGTAGCAAGCTACCATGGCTCAGTGGAAGCACTAGGAGACATTTCCCGGTAAGAGAGGCTACTAAGGATAAACAACTAGATAGCCAGATCCCACACATACCAAGCATTTCAATAACATACACACAATATGCTCGATATGTGCAAATACAACATGGCATCACAACATGACTCTACGACTCAAATATTTATTCATTAGGCTCCGAGGAGCGGGATATTACAAACATGGGTCTCACGACCCAACATTCAGAGCATACAAGTCAAAGCACAAGCGGAAGCAATCATGTCTGAGTACAGACATCTATAAATGAAAAAGGCTGAAAGCCTAACTATCTACCAGATCCTGCCGAGGGCACAAGATCGTAGCTGAGGTAACAAGCTAAACGTCGAAGACCACGCGGAATTACTAGTGAGACTGAAGTCTCTCTACAAAAACATAAAATAGGCAAACGTGAGTACAAATGTACCCAGCAAGACTTACATCAGAACTAACTACATATGCATCATTATCAACAAGGGGATGGTGGGGTTTAACTGCAGCAAGCCAGCTTTGACTCGGTGGCTAACCTGAACTACGACTGCAATGTAACTCTTTTGAGGTGGCGCACACGAGTCCACATATTCACCAACCAATACACCACTATGGAACCGCTCTCGTTCCCCTACGAGAACGCCATCCATAGCACTCACGCTTATCTTGCGTATTTTAGAGTATCCACTTTCACTTGTCTATGAACTGATATAAGCAACCCAGAAGTCCTTTACCGCGGACACGGCTATTCGAATAGATGATGTTAACCCTGCAGGGGTGTACTTCTTCATACATGTTTCCACCACTTAGCGTCTGCACACGACATGTGCTCGGCAGACTTCAAGCGAAAGCCGACGTGGGTGTAGACCACGACCTACCTAAACACTCAAGTCTCTAGTCCAGGTTTATCGCCTATTCGGGTTCCATCCATGAGGAGATCCGGCCGGAGTTTCGCTCACAGCCCCAAACGATGTGAACAGGGTTCCCGAGATACCAAACGGGCATCCGGTACACCGTGCCACGTACCTACCGCATCACAGCCCACCCCTACGGTCAGCACTGTCCACGGCCTGCAGTAAGCTACAAACACCAGAAACTACTTGCAACTCCTGGACAGAGGACTAGGGTGAATAAGAAGTCGAGCGGGGTCATATTTCAGGGCCCAATGTATGGTAGTAGCTGAATCATGGATCACAAACACAGAACTCAGTTCCTGAGGACGGCTTCAATGAGACAACCCACCATGTACTCCTACATGGCCTCTCACCGACACCTTTTACCAAATCGTGTTCACACACTTAGCTCACACACAGTAGGACATGTTCACACACCTCTGATTCATCCCCGATGAATCAGACCTGACTCAACTCTAAGCAGTAGCAGGCATGACAAACAAGCATGAATGAGTAGGCACAACAGGGCTCAACAACTCCTACTCATGCTAGTGGGTTTCATCTATTTACTGTGGCAATGACAGGTCATGCAGAGGATAAAGGGGTTCAGCTACCGCAGCAAGTAACAGATGAATCGGTGTTGTCCTAATGCATTAAAAGAGAGCAGGAGCGAGAGAGTAGGATTGTATCGGAATGAACAAGGGGGTTTTGCTTGCCTGGCACTTCTAAAGATAACATTGAGTCTTCATCAGTGTCAACGATCACAACGTCGGAACATCGTCTATCGGGAGGTAACAGATACCGGCAACAAGGAAGAAATACAATCAATGCAATGCACAATATGATGCATGCTCATGACATGGCAATATGAATGTGTTTTGAGCTAATGCAACTAGCAACAGATTAAATGAAGTTGGTTTGAATACAAGATTCAAATTCAAACTCCATATGTGATTATTCAAATGCCATTTAATTGATTTGTGCTAAACTACATCAGCATTGCGTCACTATGACGTCAGCAGGTCAACAGACGCTGCTGCTGGTCAAACCTGACCAGTGGGGTCCACTGGTCAGTGACTAGGGCTGGTTAGTGCCGCTGACGGGTGTGCCCAGTCAACGGCCACGTCAGCACGGTCAAACTGACGCGTGGGGCCACTGCAATTAGACTAAACTAAACAGAAAAATATACTAATCCTAATTAGGCGCAGGGGCCCACATGGCAGTGGCTCATAGGGTGATTAGCCCCTAACTAAGTGGCCACATCGGCCCGCCGGAGTTTGGCCGGCGGTGACCACAGAGCACGGCGGGGGCACGCCGGACTTGCGCTAGGGGCATCGGATTCGCGCGCTGAGGGCACCGGGGCGTAGCCCGGGCTCTCCCGCATCTGATGGGGTAGGTGGGAGGCTACGGGGACGCCGGGGCTCGTCGGAACGGAGCTCGCGGCGGCGCCGGAGTTCGGGTGGTAACGGGTTAGCTGCTGCGGCATGCAAACGGGAGGGGGCTTGCGCTAGGAATGCTCTACGGAACGCTGCGAACGCGTTAGGCTCGCCGGGGTGACCAAATGGTCACCGAAGCTACGTCGACAACGAGCTCGGGCGGTGGCGTGCTACGGGCATCTATGAAATGGCGGCTACGGCGAGCGGCAAGCCACGGGGTTAGGGGCAAAACGTACAGGAGCTCACGGTGGTTCGGATGAGGTAGATGACGAGCTCGGGGAAGCGGAGACGGTGGCGAATCGACGGTGAAGATCCTCGGCGGCCGGCGATGGAAACGGCGATGGTGGCGGTGTTGCAGCGTTATCGGAGGGCCGTGGATCGGTGGGGAGGAAGAGGGGGTCGAGGCGGAGCCTTTGAGCGCATCGGCGAGGCTAGGGGGTGGCGGTGGCCGCGAGGGAGCTCGTCGGTGGCGGCGGCTCCGTTCGGCAAGTGAGAGAGAGAGGAAGCAGAGGAGGGGGGGAAGAGTTCGGGAGAGTGAGGGAGTTCCAGGGGGTGGCGTGGCACGCATGGAGGCGTCCGGGGTGTCGAGGTGGAGCGGCAAGCAGGAGGTGGCCGGGGCGTGCGCCGGCGTGCGTCGGCCACGCGCCTGTGCCTACTGGCGCGAGGAGGAAGGCGACAGGGGGAGTGGAGATGGGCTGGGCCGTGCTGGGCCAGGTAAGTGGGCGCCAGGTAAGTTAGGTAAGTGGCTGGGCTTCTCTCTTTTATTTCTGTTTTAATTCTGTTTTCTATTTTCTGTAGTTTGTTTTGATTTAGTTTTAGACACTAAATCATTTTAATAAATTCTGTAGGTTTTTATGTGGCTTGGTAAAATATATATACAAAGCCACTCACAAACTTCCAGAATTATTTGGAGTCATATTTTTAATATATATTAAATATAAATCCAAAGCAAATAGTTATTGGATTAATTCAAATGGCCCAAAATAATTAACTCTGAGATACCAAAAATATTGTTTTGAGTTTTACCTCTTTGCAATATTTTCAGAGACTAAGACGAACATTTTCTTGGACTTCTTTGAGAAGATTTTAATGTTGATCATTTTTAGAAGGTTTCTGAGGCTTTGAAAATCCCTCAATTCAAATTTCATTTGAATTAAAACATGATGCTCACATGAGGCCTAGCCTAGTGCATAACAGGACCAGGGATGTGACAACTCACCCCCACTAAACAAAAATCTCGTCCCGAGATTCAAGCATAGGGTAAGGTGAAGGGGAAACGCAAACTAGTATAATCTTCACGATCCAGGGTGCACTTCATAAGAGCGTTGATTCAATCACCATCATTGTCTCGAAGTCTTTCTCTGAGAACTCCAACTAACATGACAAGAAGAGGGAAGGAAAACTCTAGAAGAATTAATCTTCTCAAGGATCGAACAACTCAGGATTAACTCACGGAATGGGACATAGCAACATCTCTCGAGCTGAGAGACGAAGCATACCTCTAGCAGAAAGGAGTGGAACAAATGACGGAGGTTTACTAGGTAGACAACGATTCCACACCTAAGAAGGTGGTAAACGATTGTCAACGTAGCGAGGAGTAGAGTTGCCATGATACCACAACGATGCACCTTAGAGAAGGTGACTCGTAGAAATATCCAAGTGGCAAAAAGAATTACCTTTGATTTAAAGATCATTGAAACTCTTTAAACCAGCCTAAGGCAATTCTCGAGCAATCGTTTGGAGGGGGTCGGTAGAATGGCATACTCGGACTTGGATGATGTGGATTACCTTGTTGAAGACAACGTAATGGATGAATTTGCTTATCACCGGAAATGGAAGAGACCCATGGTAGAATGGCCCATTGGCGGCGCAAGCTGGGAACAAAATGCAAATGCTGGGAATGATTCTGGTAACTGGGGAAGGACCCAACAATAGAGAGTGAATTCACTGTTTGAAGGTTATAGCATAATCGAGGAAACTGAGAGCACTCCAGTTAGTGTCGATGATAACACCTAGCGCTTGTGCGTGCTCTCAAGAACTTGAGCATTTCCATATTCATCAGGGTTTTTCCAATATCCGCGTCAAGGATCCTGGCAACACAACTTGCTACCATGATGAATGATGATGGATGATGCAGATGCAAAGGAAGATAACACCTTCTCAGATTTCACCCTAGCAATGCCAAGGAAAGAAAATCTGGATGATCGACCGACAGACATTAAGCACTCCGCTTCTAATGTTCTCCTTGATGTGCTAGTGTATCCCATTCATAGATATGGTTTGATAACTAGAACATCAAGTAAAAGGTCGGACTTCGGGAGCAATAGAATCCATAAGGAACAGTTACGGAGGTAAATCCTACGAAATCCTTATGGGGAGGTGGCCAACTTCTTCAATCAAGATACTACAAAATAGGTCTTTCGGCTGGGTGGTGCTGGCCACGACATCCACTTTACCAGTTATCAAGGAACCAATATTATAGTTCTTGGGGAAATGTTCCAAACCATCATATCTGCCTGAGATTCAGATCTGGTTGGTGTCAGGATATTCCAGACTCATCGAGTCTAGGAAGATAAATGAAAGTTTGCAACACAATTCGACGAGATAACGTTGTGAGATTCTCGGAAAATGAACTACGATAGCAAACTCCAAAACATGAGCTGGTTCTGCTACACACGTGTGAACACGATGTCCTAGACAAGCATGACCACGTGGTAGTCTTACAATAAAACACTACCGAGTTCAGGTTGGGAACCATCAACGAGGGTATCGAAGTCCTTACATAAGTCCGGATTAGCTCTTATGAAGGAACTCCTTCTCCTTGAACAAATCAATCAGTGGCTTGGTGTGCTAGGGATACATATGGATTGAAGGTTGCAAGTCTTCAAACCACAGAATTCTTTGCACATGTGCATGACTGATTTGGAATGATTCCAAAGAAAGCAACATTGACTTTCTCGAATCCACGGCGGCAACTTGCATCAGATGCACATGAATTAAAGGAAGTCACTACCTTCATCCAAACATATGCTCCATGAACGAAACACGAAGAAATGCTTACACAAGTTTCCAACACTAGGTTGAAGTTCAACATGACTCATGGGAGAGACAAAATGCTGCTGATGGGCTCAACAACAACTCATCGAGATTTCCATGTAAATGGAATTCCATAATTATGTGAACAAGTGATAGCATTGGTCAGACCCAAAAGATATAATGGTGTATGCTCGAGGGATCAACCACGAGTAAGACAACATTACGAGCATCGTTGGTACTGATTTGACTTGATGATGGCCCACACTCAAATCAAAGGATTGATAAGACAATAGGTCCAACAACTGATCACAGGGACCAATCGATGAAGATATCATCTTTCTTCAACACACACTACACGAGAATATCCCTTTGGAACGAACTAAGTCAGGCAAGCTTTTATCTTCCAACTCTCCAAGTTGTTGTCTAGCTTAACCAACTAGCTCAGGGATATCTAACACCGATCTTGGAGAGAGGGTGGTTCACAAGAAACCAACTTGATCACGAGCTCAACACAGCGGTCAGGTGACAACCTGGTAATACTTCCGAGAAGATCTTCGGAAAATCACGAACCACCGGTATGTTACTAAGCTCGAGAACAATCTTGCTTTCCAGGGCAAGACGATATGATCAAATAAGCAAGGATTGGCACTATCCTAACTCACTAATCGGAGAGTGCACCAGAAATAAGGACTAGGTAGCACGAACAGTCTTAGAATGATGATTCAAGAACCAACACGCTAAGAATGAAATTATTGTCCTTTAACTACCAAGCAACGAGGTTGCTAGGAGTATTGATTTCACACATCACGATTCACTTGTCGACATTCCGGTTACAATAACACAGGAACCGAGGAATGAACAATGATGGCAAGAAGTATCACTGTACCAAGAGTTCATAGGGTGGTGTGCAATTCCTATAACAATCCCGATATAAAGATGGTAATACTCCAAGGTAGAACAGAACAAAAGCTGGATTAGCAATTTGATCTGCGGAGCACAACTTCTTTGACCCAATCCTGGATATGGAAGAGGTACTGGAGTTTGTTTCTCCTAGTCATTCTGCGATAGAATGGCTTGACAGACCACAAGAGTAATAGGCATCGATGAACGAATGCACACATAATCTTGACTATCAATTGATAGACGAGGGTTAGAAGACAACTAAAGAGGGACAACTCAAAGGAACATATAACTTTCCGAGTTGTGGATGCATAGATTAGTATGTCGAACCAAGTTCAACATAATTCTTCCGGATAACCCATGCAGAGAGGTAGGACTGGCAGAGCCACAATATATAACGGAGAACTCATCAAGAGCACTCTGGTTGTGATCGTTCAGTTCAACGAGGAACTTCTGCCATAAGTAGTTCATGGTATTTCGAAGAAGGATGTACCACGAACCTCGAGGACTATCGCAAAGGTTACTAATATCCTAAAGGAACTAGCAAACCCTATCAACATGAAGTAAGTAGAGTGAATCTCGGGTTCAAAACCCAAGGAGTAGAATACCTACTACTAAGTGGCATCACGGGATGCTTTCGAGAATAAAAGCTAGAATCATCACACTGGGACACAAAACATGGCTAGACTACTAGATGATTCCCTGAGACACCTAGGGTCATAACAATAACTCCAACATATATGTCAAGGCAATAAAGTACCTCAACTCACCGATTAGTGTGGTTAATCTGGCCCAAAGGAACATCGAAACGGGAGGAAGGAATTTGCAAATTGCTTCAAACTATTTAGAAACCTGGGATGACTCGGACAGCATAACGGCTGTAAATGCTCAGAAAAGATTTGAGACATTCACAAAAGGGTGGCATAACCACTCAGAAGCACAATATCAAGGTTTGGAGATCAACAGTTAACATACGGAAGTAATAGGAACTGAAACGAGGCTTAAGTCCAACAATCTATAAGTCTACGGATTAGAAACACGTGAGCCTGATAGAAAGAAGAGATAGCCTAGTTCTTAATCCCCGTAGGAAAGATAAGATGACTCAGATCAGAAGGGCATGAGGTATAAGGAGTAAAAAGAGCCTTACGTTCCATCCCACAATCAATTCCCCTACATAACTAAAGAATTTCTAGACTCAACTTCGACTAGTTTGGCTTGGTAATCCTACAGGTAGTCAAGCTCTGATACCAACGCTGTCAGGACCCCGACTCAATGCCACAACGATCTAGCATGTAACACCTCATATCACTTTGCGGCCTCACGCACGGTATTCCCACGGGTGTCGCCTTACCTTTGCCCAGGACCGTTTGCGCCTTTTGGCACACGTATATGATAGTGTCGCTAGCATCCATATGATAAGGAGCCCGGGCTGACATGGCTAGTCGTAAACCCAAAGTGGTACTAACTTACCGGGACAGGCATCCATGACCCAGCATCGAACGTGTCGGTCATCAGCGAGTGAATCCAGGCTGTAGCACTGGGCTAGCAGGACTCCGGTGAACCGGGCTGTAGCGGGCTAACAGGACTCCGGTATTCATCGCGTGACATTTCCCCGAAGGGACAGACACAGGAACGAAAAAGGACACATGCCAGCCAGCCTAAGTGTTCCGGAGCAGTAGCAAGCTACCATGGCTCAGTGGAAGCACTAGGAGACATTTCCCGGTAAGAGAGGCTACTAAGGATAAACAACTAGATAGCCAGATCCCACACATACCAAGCATTTCAATAACATACACACAATATGCTCGATATGTGCAAATACAACATGGCATCACAACATGACTCTACGACTCAAATATTTATTCATTAGGCTCCGAGGAGCGGGATATTACAAACATGGGTCTCACGACCCAACATTCAGAGCATACAAGTCAAAGCACAGCGGAAGCTATCATGTCTGAGTACAGACATCTATAAATGAAAAAGGCTGAAAGCCTAACTATCTACCAGATCCTGCCGAGGGCACAAGATCGTAGCTGAGGTAACAAGCTAAACGTCGAAGACCACGCAGAATTACTAGTGAGACTGAAGTCTCTCTGCAAAAACATAAAATAGGCAAACGTGAGTACAAATGTACCCAGCAAGACTTACATCAGAACTAACTACATATGCATCATTATCAACAAGGGGATGCTGGGGTTTAACTGCAGCAAGCCAGCTTTGACTCGGTGGCTAACCTGAACTACGACTGCAATGTAACTCTTTTGAGGTGGCGCACACGAGTCCACATATTCACCAACCAATACACCACTATGGAACCGCTCTCGTTCCCCTACAAGAACGCCATCCATAGCACTCATGCTTATCTTGCGTATTTTAGAGTATCCACTTTCACTTGTCTATGAACTGATATAAGCAACCCAGAAGTCCTTTACCGCGGACACGGCTATTCGAATAGATGATGTAACCCTGCAGGGGTGTACTTCTTCATACATGTTTCCACCACTTAGCGTCTGCACACGACATGTGCTCGGCAGACTTCAAGCGAAAGCCGACGTGGGTGTAGACCACGACCTACCTAAACACTCAAGTCTCTAGTCCAGGTTTATCGCCTATTCGGGTTCCATCCATGAGGAGATCCGGCCGGAGTTTCGCTCACAGCCCCAAACGATGTGAACAGGGTTCCCGAGATACCAAACGGGCATCCGGTACACCGTGCCACGTACCTACCGCATCACAGCCCACCCCTACGGTCAGCGCTGTCCACGGCCTCCAGTAAGCTACAAACACCAGAAACTACTTGCAACTCCTGGACAGAGGACTAGGGTGAATAAGAAGTCGGGCGGGGTCATATTTCAGGGCCCAATGTATGGTAGTAGCTGAATCATGGATCACAAACACAGAACTCAGTTCCTGAGGACGGCTTCAATGAGACAACCCACCATGTACTCCTACATGGCCTCTCACCGACACCTTTTACCAAATCGTGTTCACACACTTAGCTCACACACAGTAGGACATGTTCACACACCTCTGATTCATCCTCGATGGATCAGACCTGACTCAACTCTAAGCAGTAGCAGGCATGACAAACAAGCATGAATGAGTAGGCACAACAGGGATCAACAACTCCTACTCATGCTAGTGGGTTTCATCTATTTACTGTGGCAATGACAGGTCATGCAGAGGATAAAGGGGTTCAGCTACCGCAGCAAGTAACAGATGAATCGGTGTTGTCCTAATGCATTAAAAGAGAGCAGGAGCGAGAGAGTAGGATTGTATCGGAATGAACAAGGGGGTTTTGCTTGCCTGGCACTTCTGAAGATAACATTGAGTCTTCATCAGTGTCAACGATCACAACGTCGGAACATCGTTTATCGGGAGGTAACAGATACCGGCAACAAGGAAGAAATACAATCAATGCAATGCACAATATGATGCATGCTCATGACATGGCAATATGAATGTGTTTTGAGCTAATGCAACTAGCAACAGATTAAATGAAGTTGGTTTGAATACAAGATTCAAATTCAAACTCCATATGTGATTATTCAAATGCCATTTAATTGATTTGTGCTAAACTGCATCAGCATTGCGTCACTATGACGTCAGCAGGTCAACAGACGCTGCTGCTGGTCAAACCTGACCAGTGGGGTCCACTGGTCAGTGACTAGGGCTGGTTAGTGCCGCTGACGGGTGTGCCCAGTCAACGGCCACGTCAGCACGGTCAAACTGACGCGTGGGGCCATTGCAATTAGACTAAACTAAACAGAAAAATATACTAATCCTAATTAGGCGCAGGGGCCCACATGGCAGTGGCTCATAGGGTGATTAGCCCCTAACTAAGTGGCCACATCGGCCCGCCGGAGTTTGGCCGGCGGTGACCACAGAGCACGGCGGGGGCACGCCGGACTTGCGCTAGGGGCATCGGATTCGCGCGCTGAGGGCACCGGGGCATAGCCCGGGCTCTCCCGCATCTGATGGGGTAGGTGGGAGGCTGCGGGGACGCCGGGGCTCGTCGGAATGGAGCTCGCGGCGGCGCCGGAGTTCGGGTGGTAACAGGTTAGCTGCTGCGGCATGCAAACGGGAGGGGGCTTGCGCTAGGAATGCTCTACGGAACGCTGCGAACGCGTTAGGCTCGCCGGGGTGACCAAATGGTCACCGGAGCTACGTCGACGACGAGCTCGGGCGGTGGCGTGCTACGGGCATCTATGAAATGGCGGCTACGGCGAGCGGCAAGCCACGGGGTTAGGGGCAAAACGTACAGGAGCTCACGGTGGTTCGGATGAGGTAGATGACGAGCTCGGGAAGCGGAGACGGCAGCGAATCGATGGTGAAGATCCTCGGCGGCCGGTGATGGAAACAGCGATGGTGGCGGCGTTGCAGCGTTACTGGAGGGCCGTGGATCGGTGGGGAGGAAGAGGGGGTCGAGGCGGAGCCTTTGAGCGCATCGGCGAGGCTAGGGGGTGGCGGTGGCCACGAGGGAGCTCGTCGGTGGCGGC
>NC_041383.1:447147820-447172075 GCF_002162155.2 Triticum dicoccoides | reverse complement strand
TTCGGCGAGTGAGAGAGAGAGGAAGCAGAGGAGGGGGGGGGGAGAGTTCGGGAGAGTGAGGGAGTTCCAGGGGGGTGGCGTGGCACGCATGGAGGCGTCCGGGGTGTCGAGGTGGAGCGGCAAGCAGGAGGTGGCCGGGGCGTGCGCCGGCGTGCGTCGGCCACGCGCCTGTGCCTACTGGCGCGAGGAGGAAGGCGACAGGGGGAGTGGAGATGGGCTGGGCGGTGCTGGGCCAGGTAAGTGGGCGCCAGGTAAGTTAGGTAAGTGGCTGGGCTTCTCTCTTTTATTTCTGTTTTAATTCTGTTTTCTATTTTCTGTAGTTTGTTTTGATTTAGTTTTAGACACTAAATCATTTTAATAAATTATGTAGGTTTTTATGTGGCTTGCTAAAATATATATACAAAGCCACTCACAAACTTCCAGAATTATTTGGAGTCATATTTTTAATATATATTAAATATAAATCCAAAGCAAATAGTTATTGTATTAATTCAAATGGCCCAAAATAATTAACTCTGAGATACCAAAAATATTGTTTTGAGTTTTACCTCTTTGCAATATTTTCAGAGACTAAGAGGAACATTTTCTTGGACTTCTTTGAGAAGATTTTAATGTTGATCATTTTTAGAAGGTTTCTGAGGCTTTGAAAATCCTTCAATTCAAATTTCATTTGAATTAAAACATGATGCTCACATGAGGCCTAGCCTAGTGCATAACAGGACCAGGGATGTGACACAGACGCATTTTTGGACTTGCCGAAGAGTATCTCCGATGTGATGTAGTTTTTCCAAGCGCAAGGAGGACATGCGACGGAAAAGCTTTTCTGGTCGCAATTCAGCATGCCAAAGCGTCCATTGTTGCCGAACGACCAGATGGCCCTATGGGCTGAGCTCCACAAGCTATCCGGATCTGCCATGAAGGATGTCATAATCCGGCTGTGGCCGACTGAGCCAATTCCGAATAGTTATTTCGGTTAGGTGTGACGACTTGTGGATGCGGTGCCGCATATCGACGCTGTTAAGTGGTCAACGTGCATAGAAGGTGCACGAATGGCCCTTGCCTGCGTCAAGACATACTCGCAAAGATGAAGACCATCGATATTGCAGCGAAAAGTCCACCGGAGGGCAAGGACCATCAAACGCCAGAACATTATTTTGAAGATGTCCTAGAGGGTGCCCGCTTGATAGAGGGTCAGTACTCGAAAGATATTATGTTCGAGTGAAGTGTACTAAAATTGTAAAAGCAATATTATGATATATTTAAGGCTATGTTTTTTATACTTTTGCTGAAAAAAGTTTTTGGTGCCTCCTGTGCGGCCGTTTTTTGTATAATCTGAAAGTTTGCCAATCGTTGGCTTCTGCCCCCTCGCGTATAACGCGGGGGTGTTCGGAAAAGCACTTGATCACTCTTGACCCAACGTCTTGGTCCATTAAGGAGGTGTCAATGCGACGAACCAGGCAATCAGACTATAGGGCTTTAACACTTTCACTTAGCCATAGTAGTTTGACGGTGGGTCTATGATATACCCCCTTGTATGTACGAGATTATCCGGATACGATGCACTGACATACGTGACCAGAAGAATGGTCCTTTGTGTAATACAGAAGGAATCACGAAGATTCTAGTGAGTCATTGAGTGGTTGACCAGCTCTCGCCGCATCATGACAGTCTATTTTCGGCTTTTTCTACTAAGGTGCTCATCCGGACGAACCAGGACACAGTCGCAGTAGTTCTCCCTTTACTACCCTAGCCGATAGAGCGGAACATAAGGTAGTAAGCACATGAGCTGGGCAACCCAACTATTGACCAAAGACATGATTCGGAGCTGATGCATATAAGGCCAAACTCGTGATGCCGAACACTCCCTATAGGTGTTTGGACTTTTTAAAGTATACCAGGCCGGATACATCCCCTGGTAATGTACCCTTGTGTCAAGGCACATGTGGCAATCTGACATGGGGAGAGAACGCATGTGGCAATCTGGCACGTATGCTATCACCTTATGGGGCAGTCGACGGGGGGTGTAACTGCTAATCGAGCTCAGGTTTATCTGAGCTGCCGCACTAAGGAGTACGCCGGACACGTTTAGCTGTGCCCGCGGTCTTAATGACCGATGAACTGTTCGGCTTGAATAGGCCGTTTTGGACTTTGGCTGCTAGGGCCGCAGTGTCCTCTTCCATACGAAGAGAGTGCTCCATATTTCAATTGACCGTAATGACGCCACATGGTCCAAGAATTTTGAGCTTTAAATAAGCATAATGTGGAACTGCATTAAAGCGGGCGATGGACATTCTTCCGAGTAGTGCATGATAGCCACTTCGGAATGGAGCTATGTTGAAGATTAGCTCTTTGCTTTGGAAGTTATCGGGAGAACCGAATACGACCTCCAATGTTAAAGAGCCCGTGCAACGGGCTTCTACGCCCGGTATAACTCTTTTAAAGGTTGTGCTACTTGGCTTGATTCTTGACGAGTCTATCCCCATTTTGCGGATGGTGTCCTGATATATCAGATTGAGACTGTTGCCACCGTCCATAAGGACTCGAGTGAGATGGTATCCATCGATTATTGGATCGAGCACTAGTGCAGCCGAACCCCCGTGACGGATACTAGTTGGATGATCCCTGCGATCAAAGGTGATTGGACATGCTGACCATGGGTTGAATTTGGGGGCAACAGGCTCAATGGCGTAGACATCTCGGAGTGCGCGTTTGCGCTCCCTCTTTGGGATATGAGTGACATAGATCATGTTCACTGTTTTGATCTCCGGTGGAAATTTCTTTTGTCCCCCCATGTTCGGCTGGTGAGATTCATCCTCGTCTTCGCTCTGAGGTCCCTACCCCTTGTGTTCGGTGGTGAGCTTTCCGGCCTGCTTGAAGACCCAACAATTGCAGTTGGTATGCTTCGCAGGTTTAGCGGGGGAGCCATGGATCTGGCAGGGCCTGTCTAATATTTTGTCCAGGCTGGATGGGCCATCTTTGTTGCCTTTAAATGGTTTCTTCCGCTGATCGGGTCTGGAGCCACTGAGTCCAGCGTTTACTGTTGTATCATTTGGGCTTCCAACATTGTTTCGATGTTTATTTTTGTTACATCATGGATTTCCATTGTTATCCCTGACTTCGGATGTGCCAGGCTCGATGGTGCTTCTATGGGCTAACCAGCTGTCCTCGCCCGCGCAAAAATGGGTCATGAGTGTAGTTACGGCTGCCATTGTCCTTGGCTTTTCTTGGCCGAGGTGTCTAGCTAGCCATTCGTACCGGACACTATGCTTGAACGTTTCTAAGGCTTCGGCGTCCGGATAGTCGGCGATTTGGTTCTTCTTAGTGAGAAACCGATTCCAAAGCTCACGGGTTGATTCCTCGGGTTGCTGAATTATGTGACTTAAATCGTCAGCATCCGGGGGCCGGACATAGGTTCCTTGAAAATTGGCCCAAAAAGCATCCTCAAGTTCTTCCCAACTTCCAATGGAGTTTTTAGGGAGGCTTTTCGGCCAGTGCCGAGCTGGTCCTTTCAGCTTGAGGGGTAAGTATTTGATGGCGTGGAGATCATCTCCGTGAGCCATGTGGATGTGAAGAATAAAGTCTTCTATCCAGATGGCAGGATCCATCGTTCCATCATATGATTCAATATTTACAGGTTTAAACCCTTCTGGAAATTCGTGATCCAGCACCTCATCGGTGAAGCACAGGGGGTGTGTGGCACCCCTATATTTGGTTATATCATGGAGTAGGTCTGACGGTTGTAATGTCCTTTATCGGCTCCGAACTGGTATATGACTGTCATATTTGGCTTGATAACCACTATCACGCGTGGGGGTATAGTCCCTAGATCCGTAAATGGATCTGGTATTGCCAGCTTTTTTGTTCAGGTCCTCATGCAGATCGTGTTTCTGGCCCTCAGCCACGACCTCCCTTCCTTTACGGGAAGGGGGTGCGGGTTTGTGCATGCCATTGCTATCACTCTATCTCGTCCACGAGGTGGTCGGTTCGGCTTGTCGGCGATATTGCTTTTCGGCGGTATGGGCGCAATAGCCTCGTTGTTAAATTCGGGCAGCATTTTACGCTTAGGATAGCCCTTTGTCTGGCGATTATAGCCATATTTTCCTTAGCGTCTAGCACTTCATTCCATCTATCATTGAGTGTATCCTGTACGGCTTTAAGCCACTGCTTCTGCTTCTTCAGGTTCCTTGCGGTGGCGATAAGCCTTTGATGGAGGCGCTGTTGTCCTAATGGTTTTCCTAGGACGACGAATTCGTCATCACCTAGGCTAACCTCCTCCTCGGAGGCAGGTTGATAATTGCTATCTTCGCCATCGCTGTGGTCAAACAACGGCCCCGGACTATATTCATCGTCCTCTCGCTCACCCTGCTCCATTGCTGGATCTGTGGGGTCCTTGGCTCGGCCCGGATTATCACTGTCGCTAGTGACAATGTTGCTATCTTTCCCTTTGCCGGATCGAGATCGGCGTTTCTGATGCTGATGTTTGGGAGGTTCATCGATAAGCTTATCGTTATCGCCGTCGTCCTCCTTCTCTTTAAGTGTGTCCACCATGTATACATCGTATGAGGAGTTGGCTGTCCAACACCCTGTAAGCGGTGGTTTTTGTGCCTGCTCCTCTTCGGCATCGTCGTCCAAACCGTCGATGTCTTCGGAGCCATAATCGAGCATGTCAGTTAAGTGTTCGACAGTGGCTATAAAGTGGGTGGTGGGTGGGAAGCGGAATTCTTCGTCATTAGCTTCCAATTCAAGCCGGATATAGTTCGGCTAAGAGTCTCCTGATAAGGAGAGGGTTTTTAATGAGTTTAGCACATCACAAAAAGGCGAGTGCCGGAAGATTTCCGCGAAGCTGAACTCAACGATCGGCGCCTGATCTGTTTCGATGGGCGTGTATGCACGTAGTTCGGAACCTATGGCTGGAGACAAATCCGAGGTTCCGGTGACACAGACCCCGCTCGAGGTTGGATCTGTGTACGGCTCTAACACCGCGGAGTCTGCGGCTTCCGTGGCGGGGTTGAGCTTCCCATCCTCGGACGGTGCAATCTTCTCTGGATCTAGAGCCAGAGCAGTTACCGGCGCTATCTCCTGAGCACGGTCCGATGATAGATTTAGGTCATGTTCATCATGGTGCCAGGGAGCGGCCGTCGTGGGCTCGAAGCCTTCGAATATCAAGTCTCCGCGGATATCGGCCATGTAGTTCAAGCTTCCAAACCTGACCTGATGGCCAAGCAAGTTGGCCCGCATTACGAAGCGCCGAATACGAAAATCTGTTCGGGGAGGAAAACCTCCCCTGGATTGCATTGGTGTAGATGATTGACGGAGCCATCAAACCTTTTGGCGACGACACAGTGGAACTCTCAACGAAAGCACCAATGTCGGTGTCAAAACTGGCGGATCTCGGGTAGGGGGTCCTGAACTGTGTGTCTAAGATTGATGGTAACAAGAGGCGGGGGATACGATGCTTACCCAGGTTCGGGCCCTCTCTATGGAGTTAATACCCTACTTCCTACTTGATTGATCTTGATGAATATGAGTATTACAAGAGTTGATCTACCACGAGATCATAATGGCTAAAACCCTAGAAGTCTAGCCTATGTGATTATGATTGCCTCAAAGGACTAAACCCTCTGGTTTATATAGACACCGGAGGGGGCTAGGGTTGTACAAAGTCGGTTACAGAGAAAAGGAATCTACATATACGAACGCTAAGCTTGTCTTCCACGCCAAGGAGAGTCCCATCCGAACACGGGATGAAGTCTTCTGTCTTGTATCTTCATAGCCCAATAGTCTGGCCCATGTCACGTAGTCCGTCCGTCTGAGGACCCCTTAATCCAGGACTCCCTCAACGGGTATTCGGGTGTGTGGGATATCCGGATGTCCGGGAGAGCGTCCAGCTGATCCGAGGGATGTCCGAATGATCCGGGAGCAAGTTCGGATGATCCGAGCAGGTCAACTCTACTCGGGATTTCCTCTCGGGGACAAATTTGTGGACGGAAATGGAAGATTTTTGGGGCAAAATTCAGGAGATTTCGTGGATGGAAGGTGGGGAAACTTGGGGAGATGCTAGATCCACTTGAAACAAAGAAAATCCACGGATCAAAATCAATAAAACATCATCAAACCAACAAATCACAAAAAAAATTGGGGCTATTTTTGGTGGGGATTTTTGAAATTTAGGACGAAATCAAGCAAACGAAGGCTAAAAAAAGAGGGGTAGGGGCTCCAAATTCGTGATCAACCTTGCTCTGATCCAAGATGATGTAGGGTAGAACCCTAGAGGCCGATCTTTCACGATTGGAGCGGATCCCAATAAGGAACGCGAAGAACACGGGGAAGAACGGAGGGAAATCACAAAGGGAAACACTCAAGAACAAGTCCAATCACAGATCCACTAGACAATCAAACACACAAGGTCCACAAGGTACATGAACAAAAAAGAGAAATATACAAGGTAAGGTTCATCTCCAAGAGGAGGTCTTGATGGTATCCTAGACGTTTCTTCCCACGAGGGGGTCCCGAATCCAAGATGGATCTTCTCCGAAGAGGCCGCGGTTTCTCACGAGGGGTAGATCTGTATGGATGAGCAAAGCTCTATCTCAAATGAGCTAAACCTGTGCTAACCCTAGAAAGAAGGTGGAGGAGGTCTATTTATAGCACAAGGGGCAAAGGGGTAAGTGAGGGGCGAATGGGTACACGGGCCTCGGTCCAAGTCATGCGTGTAGGCAAGGCCGGATGACCCGGCGTCGGGGGTCCGGATGATCCGGATGGAGTCCTGGATGATCCGGCTTCGGTGGAAGCCTTCGGGTGTCTTCGGCGCACTTATCCAGATGATCCGGACGGACGTCTGAATGTCCGGCATGACTCCAGCAGCCGCTCCATCTTCTTCTCCTTTCTTCCGTCTTCTCTTCCACGCTTCCCTCGCGGACGGTGTAGTCGTTCCTTGGTGCTTGCACTCCTCCTCGTCGTCCATGAAGTTCCGACAATACCAATGCATGCATACAGGAGAAGTGTCAAGTAGTATACCATCCTCTAAGGGGTCAAGTGAGCACGTGTAGAGGAGATGATTCACCTTCGTGTGTATGAAGTAGATGTTGCACGTGCACTTGCCAAATGGGCTCTTGACATGGTGATGTCCATAGGATGCTCCACATCAAGAACTCACATACTTATTGCAAAATTTTATTATCCCTCGACGCAAAGTACTACAATGCATGCCCCTAGGGGGAGGTTGGTAGGAGTTAACCATCGCGCGCCCCCGACCTCCATGCAAAGGAAGACAATCGATAATAAATCATGCTCCAACTTCTTAGCATAACGAGAGACTATACATGTGTGCTTTGCGAATCACAAACCTTAATACCAATATTCTTACTAAATGCAATCATTCACTAGTACCTCCCACATATTATCATATCTATATTGCAAAACTATTGCAAGGAATCAAACATATCATATTCAGTGATATACAAGTTTTATGTAGGATTTTATGACTAACCATGTGAATGACCAATTCCTGTTGACTCTCTAAATAGATATAAGTGAAGCAAGAGAGTTTAATTCTTTCTACAAAAGATCATGCTCTAATAAATATAAGTGAAGCAAAAGAGCATCCTACAAATGACGGTTTTCTAGATGTAGAAACGGGCACCCAAATTTCAAATGATATAAGTGAAGCACATGAAGCATTCTATAAAGCCATACTCAAAAAATATAAGTGAAGTGCAAAGAGCATTCTATAAATCAACCAAGGACAATCTCATACCAGCATGGTGCATTAAAGAAAAGTGAAAACTAAAGACATGAGATGGTCCAAGAATTTACGCATATCATGTGAACAAAACAAAAACCGAGACATACCGATAATTGTTGAATAAAGACGGGATGAATTCCGGGGCATTACCAAGGTTAGATGCTTGAGTCTCCTTGAATATCTACTTGGGGTACCTTGGGCATCCCCAAGCTTGAGCTTGTGCCTCTCCTCATTCTTCTCATATCGATACCTCCTCGATCTTCGAACACTTCATTCACACAAAACTTAACAAAACCTCATGAGAACCATTAGTATAATAACGCAAATCACTACTTTAAATACTATTGCAAACCAATTCATATTTTTTTTGCATTATAGCTATTGTATTCTAACTTCTCCATGGCTTATTACCCCGATACAATCCATATTTCATCAAAACAAGTGAAATAATGCATCAAAAACAGAATCTGTCAACAACAGAACAATTTGTAGTAATCTGAACAATGATCATACTTATGTAACTCCAAAACTTCTAAAAATTAGAAAAAAATAAAAAAATTGCATAGCAGTACCGTGTAAATTTTTCATAATTTTTTCATGTCTAGTAAAAAATGCAAATTCACGCACTATAGTAAAAGTTTCTGTTTTTGCACCGCACATACCAAACAAGCAATTTAGACATCCTAAAGGCAAATCTTGGCACATTATTTTTTATAATAAAATGGATTTTGCAAGGGGATAATTATTTTTATTGAAAATTTTCTGTAATTCAAGATTTGCAAAGTTTCCATGGGCATGGACAGAGTTCAAGGAGCTCCCCCACTTCAACAGTGCTCGTCCTTCTTACTTTCACTTTTCCTTATGTAAAGTTTTAGGTTCCCCTCTATATATTTTTTGTTTTTAAACTTTATAGAAGCACATAACAGAAGTAAATGACTCTCTAAAACTTCCGGGTTGTCTCCCTGGCAGCGCTTTCTTGAAAGCAATTAAGCTAGGGAATAGGCATATAGTGCTCAAGTGATTGATCCACCCAGATCCCAAGGTATATCAAAACCAATTTTAATTAACAATTATTTGTAATTTAGTACTGAGCACAAAGTAACATATATCATGCAACAACAAAGTTTAACTCTCTTTCTATGCATAGACATGTCATAAAAGAACAATTCGTGCACATTAAGTAAAGGCCAATGCACATCATAAGTAGTTTCTTGCAATTTTATCGTATTAGAAACATAGAGAGGTAGATATGTTGTTTCACTCTCGTAATAATTGCAAGTAGGAGCAGCAAGCACATGCATATTATATTCATCAAGATCATCATGTGTAGTAGTAAAACACAACCCATCAATATAATCCTTAATAAGCACAAACTTCTCTGATATAGTGTAGTTGGGATAATTCAAAAAGATAATAGGACTATCATGTGTGGGTGCAATAGAAACAATTTCATGTTTAACATGGGAACTATAGCAAGTTCATCTCCATAAGCATAATTCATATTGGCATCATTCCCACAAGGATAGCAAGCATCAATTTCATCAAAAAGGGCTATTTCAAATGAATCAAGAGGATCATAGCAATCACCATAGCATTCATCCTTTGGTAAGCACGAAGGGAACTTAAACAATGTATGAGTTCAAGAGTTACTCTCATTAGAAGGTGGGCACGGGTGATCAATCCACTCTTCCTCCTTTTATTCTTTGCTCTCCTCCTCATCTTTTCAACCTAATGAGCTCACAATTTCAACAATTTCTTCTTCCATAGATTCCTGAAAAATATTATTCTCTTCTTGGATAGCGGAGGCGTCCTCAATATATGGTTTAACATAAACATTAGAAGGATAATTTTCATAGAAATATTTAAGTATGGCAAAATTTTCATATTTGTAAAGAGTAAAGTCATACTTTTCAATCGAAGAAGCAATTTCATAAGCACCCTTAAAAGCAACAAATTCTTCAATTTGTTCAATATCATAGTAATTATAAACACTTTTAGCATAAGAAGATATGATTCCATTATCACTAAACTCTCATTGGTAGGGAAGGTGTTTCTTAGGGTCTTCAGAACAACAAGTAAAATCATGTATTTCGCATAAATTCCAAGCATAGAATTACAAACAATTAATATGATGCCAAAAAAGTTTGCCTTTTTGAGATAAGCATGATAACCAACAAGTATAGGGGATCGCAAAAGTTTTCGAGGGTAGAGTATTCAACCCAAACTTATAAATTCGACACAAGGGGAGCCAAAGAATATTTGCAAGTATTAACGCTGAGTTGTCAATTCAACCACACGTGGAGATTAATTATCTGTAGCAATATGATTAGTAGCACAATAATATGATAGTTTTGATGGTAGCGATAGTAGTAGTAACGGTAATAGTGATAGCAGTGATTTTGTAGCAGGTGCGACAATAGTATTACCAATAGTAACTTAGCAAGAACAATATGTGAAAAACTCGTAGGCATTGGATCAGTGAATTCGTTGGATGATATTCATCATATAACAATCATAACCGAGGGTGATAAGACACTAGCTCTAGTTCATAAATATAACGTAGGCATGTATTTGGTAAATAGTCATACATTCTTACGGAAAGAGCTTGCATGACATCTTTTGTCCTACCATCCCGTGGTAGCGGGGTCCATAAGGAAACTAAGGGATATTAAGGCCTCATTTTAATAGAGAATCGGAACAAAACATTAGCACTTAGTGAATACATGAACTCCTCAAACTACGGTCATTACTGGAAAGTATCCCAACTATTGTCACTTCGGGGTTTGTGGATCATAATACATAGCAGGTGACTATAACTTGCAAGATTGGAACTGTACCATAGATATGGTGATTATATAAACGGTCCAGATCTGGAATCATGGAACCCAAGCCCAAAGTGACAAGCATTAAGCATATGGAAACTAGGGATCAAGCCCTAACAAAACTAACTCGATTACATGATGAATCTCATCTAACTCCCTCACCGACCAACGAGCCTACGAAGGAATTACTCACTTCCGGTGGGGAGCATCATGGAATTGGCGATGGAGAAGGGTTGGTGATGATGAAGATCGAAGATCCCCCTCTCCGGGGCCCCAAATGGACTCTAGATGTGGCCTACTGATGAAAAACAGGAGGCGGGGGCGGCTCCGTCTTGTGAAACATGATAATTCTTCCTCCCTGATTTTTCTCTCTGAAAATATGATTTTAGAGCGCCAGTGGTAGGGTTAGCGGGGCCACTAGGTGGGCACAACCCACCTGGGCGCACCAGGAGGGCGGCGCCCTGGTGGGTTGTGCTCACCCAGGGGCCCCCTTCGGTGGTTCTTGGCTCCAGTATTTTTCTTTTTTTCCATAAAAAATCTCCAAAAACTTTCGTTCCATTCCGAGTACTTTTATTTCTGCACAAAAAACAACACCATGGTAGTTCTGTAGAAAACAGTGTCAGTACGGGTTAGTTTCATTCAAATTATGCAAATTATAGTCCAAAGCAAGAGTAAAAGTGTGAGGAAAAGTAGTTACGACAGAGACGTATCAACTCTCCCAAGCTTAAACCTTTTCCTGTCCTCAAGCAATTCAGTTGATAAACTGGTAGTGAAAAAGAAAAACTTTTGCGAACTCTTTTGCTATTGTTTACATAAATAAGCTTAAGTAGCACACAGGTTTTCAGCAAAGATTATGACTAACCATGTCGACAATAACTCTTAAAAATTATATTAACTCATATCAATGGCATAAGCAACTAGCGAGCAATAATAAAGCATCTCAAACAACAACACTTTGTCAAAACAATCATGATATAATATGACAATAGTGGTATCCCGCTAGCCTTTTCTGAGACCACAAAACATAAATGCAGAGCACCTCCAAAGTTGAAGCGGCGACTAAACATTGTAATTCGTGGTAAAAAAGATCCAGTCATGATGCATCCAACATTAGCTACACACAATGCATGAGGATGACAATAGTGCTCTCAGATTTGGCGCTTATTTGAGAAGGTGTTGACACAACATAAAATTAAATAGATAGTCCCTTCGCAGATGGAAGAAGCGATTTGCAGTGGTGCGAGAGCTCGTATTTTTAAAACAGAGATAAATGAAATTTTGAGAAATGCACCCTTCCTGTTTACTTTGTGACCATTGGTTATCGATATCTTCCATGCTAAACACATTAGTGGCGGTTCCTAAGCGATAAAAGTAAAGGTTTACTCCCCCTCCACCAACAAACACACTCCATGGCAAGTCGAATCCATGGGTACCGTCCATACCAACATCAGTGTTGGGGGAGTTTTGTTTACTTATTTGCAAATTTTGAATTTGGGACTGGGAATCCCTATTACCGCCCCTCTCGTGCAAGGACAAGTGAATAAACACTTATCATGAGAATAACCCGCTTAGCATGGAAGACATTGACTACCTCCTGTCACTCCATGAACAGTCCAGACACACAAAAACGGAAGTTTATTTGAAGTTTTTAGAGGTGACAATTACAAATTTACTTAGATCGGAAGGGTAATACCGCATATAGGTAGGTACGGTGGACTCATCTGGAATAACTTTGGTTTTAGGATTTTGATGCACAAACAGTTTTCCCGCTTAGTACAGGAGAAGGCTAGCAAATAGGTTGAGAAGCGGCCAGCTAGAGAGCGAATACGGTCATGAACATGCATTATGCATAAGTAACATTGGATACTAGCATGAGTAAGATATGAACATCATAAACATAAATATGCCAAGTCAACTACATACATGTACAGTTTTGATTCAACTACATGCATGAACATGTGCCAAGTCAAGCCACTCAAAACATTCGGAGGAGGATACCATATCATCATACCAGATCACAATCATTTTAATGCATGTTGACATCCAAGATAAATCATTATCCACTCCTAGCTACTTAAGCATGGCATGAGAAACTATAATCTCTAATTGTCATTGAAACATGTGTGATCATAATAGGCCGAATCATGGATACTGGGTTAAACATATTTACAAAAATAGAACAAGTTGAGTTCATACCCATTTCTCTCTGCCACAACCAGTTCATCAAATATCGTCATTATTTCCTTTCACATGCATGACCGAATGATATGAAAATAATAATAGTGCAAGAGTGCCATGGACTAAGCTGGAATCTGCAAACATTTTATTCAAGAGGAGAAGACAAGGCAATTTGGGCTCTTTGTTAGATCAACAGTAATGCATATGAGAGCCACTCGACATTTTCATCGTGGTCTTCTCCTCGTTATGACTCAATGAAAGGAAAAGAATTTTAGACAAACACACTGAAATATTTCTGGAGTTTTTAGTTTTTCTTGAGCAAAGCAAATTAAAGAGAAAAACAAAAATGAGAAAAACTATTTACACGGGAAAGCTCCCAACAAGCAAAAGAAGAACAAGGAAATCTTTTTGGATTTTCTTTTAAACACTACAACTAATTAAACTAGAAAGAAAAACCAAAAGGAAGCAAGAAATATTTTTTGGATTTTCTCAAAAACATTCAAACACACAAGAAGAAAGCGAGAAAATAAATCTAGCATGGATAATACAATGAAAAAGTGTGAACACTGACAACTGGAATGAAATGTGTGAACATAAATATAATGTCGGTGGAAATACGTACTACCCCAAGCTTAGGATTTTGGCCTAACTTGGTAATCACCACCCGTAGTAACCCTCGGGTCCCACGTTGTAGTGATGTGGAGGCGGTACCAGAGGGTCCCACTCCTTAGGCTCCTCCTCAGCCGCTGCCTGGTTGTTTAGGTAGGCGACGATGTCCTCTGGCATGATCCTGTGTCCTCTCCTGGCAATAGAATCAAACAAAGCAGGTGCAGGCAACAGAATAATATCATGGGTATCCACACTGAAAACCAGGTTATAAGGAATATGAGTAGTGGTGTTCTTGCCATCAATAAATTGATCATCTGCCATAGCATGGCGATCTAAATAAACCTTGGTTAAATGGTAATCATGCTGGTTAATATGAATGTTAAAATTACTCGCTAAATGAGTCGCATAAATACTGCCATGAGTTTTACCCTTGATTTTATTAAGGTGCAGGCAACATGCAATGATAGCCCCAAGCCTATAGCTATTATCACCGTAAAGTTCACGACATAAGATAGCAAAATCGGGGGCACTAAGTGCACCATCCTTCTCTCTAGCAAGTAAACACTTCGCAATGAATAGAGCAAAATAATGCACATAAGGAAACTGCAAGCTAGTGGCGGTGACAATCGATACTCCTCTCTCATCTCCAACTGACAGAGTGCGGTAAAAGTCCTCAAACTGTGTAAGCCTAGGCTCTCTTATTTCCCCGTCAGAAGGGATCAAGCAAATATCACAAAATTCAGTGAGTGGTATCCAATGGGTTTCAGCATATAAATTAAACTGCATCTTAGGAGGGTTATTCCTACTCAGAAAATGAAAGCTTTTGCATAAAGGAATTTGTAAGGAGATGGTGTTGTTCACACTTAGCTGCGATGAAGTCGGTGAGACCAACATTAGCAGCAAATTGTGTGAACTCTTGATGGATCCTGGCTACATCCATGAAGGGGTTATGCGGCCATTCGCACAGCCACACCTCCGCCAATCACCAAGTGCAGAGATCATTGTCCGATGACTCCCAAATGACTCCCTTAGAGTTCTTCTTGAAAGGAAACTTCCTAAAGAAACTCATCTTATTCCTATAAATAAAATTATGAAATTTTTAGTCCACAAAACTTTTGATAACGAAACTTTACAAGATTGATTGCAACTACTCATAGAGATGTATAGAGGCCATATTGAGAATTCAAACTACTTAGAACTCTAAGAATTTCAACATAGAGCACCATGAGTGTCTAATTATTCAAAATATAATACGCTAAAAGAAGAAGTAATTGGACAAATGGAGGAGTCACATACCAAGTAGCAGTTCCCCAGAACAGTTTCAGAAACAGAGCTTCGAGCAAAGAGATCGAAATTCGTGGGTTTGAGAGTAAGAACATGAGAGAGAGAGATAGAGAAAGAGGGAGAGGGAGAGATAGAATGAGGGAGAGAGGGGGATATAGAGCAATGGTGATTTTTTCTGGAGGTAGGTGCTGACATGGGCTAAAGAGATAAGTGAGGGGGCCTCCGTGGGGACCACAACCCACCAGGGCGCGCCTGGGGCTGCTGGCGCCCCCAGGTGGGTTGTGCCCACCTGGTGCACCCCCCTTGTGATGTTATTTGCACCAAAAGTTATTAAGTATTCAAAAAAATCATATTAAATTTTCAGGGCATTCTGAGAACTTTTATTTTTGGGTCCTTTTTTTATTGCACGGGAAAATTAGAAAATAGAGAAAGGATGGCATTCTATTTTATTTAAATAAGAAAAGCAGAAAAGAAAAGTTTGAAACATAAGGGTGTGCTTAGTAAATTCATCAGCTTCATACTTCTAAAAAGTGATCCATTAATAAGGTTGATCAGGTCTTATTCACAACCACTTTCGTTTGGCATGAAACCAAAGAACTTTCGTCAAACACTAAGTTACCTCAATGGGGATATGCATATCCCCCACAATAATCATTTCATATTTCTTTTGGGCAGTAGGTAGAGGTAGTTGAAAACTTCCAGTAGTGAGTGTCGGAGATTTTTCAATAACATTAATACCATTCACTTGGAATTGTTTCCTTGGAAAGTGCACCATATGCTCATTGCCATTGATATGAAAAGTGATCTTGCTTTTATTGCAATCAATAACAACCCTTGCAGTATTCAAGAAGGGTCTACCAAGGATAATCGACATATTGTCATCCTCGGGCATCTCAAGTATAACAAAGTAAGTTAAGATAGTAACATTTGCAACAACAACGGGCACATCCTCACAAATACCAATGGGTATGGCAGTTGATTTATCAGCCATTTGCAAAGATATTTCAGTAGGTGTGACTTTATTCAAATCAAGTCTTTTATATAAGAAGAAAGGCATACCACTAACATCGGCTCCTAAATCACACAAAGCAATTTTGACATAATTTCTTTTAATGGAGCAAGGTATAGTTGGTATTCCCGGATCTTGAAGTATTTTAGGTACTCCATCCTTAAAAGAATAATTAGCAAGCATGGTGGAGATTTCAGCTTCTGGTATTTTTCTTTTATTAGAGATGATGTCTTTCATATGTTTTGCATAAGAGGCCATTTTTAAAATATCAGTCAAGCGAGTGTGCAAAAAGACTGGCCTAAGCATTTCAGCAAAGCGTTCAAATTCTTCATCATCCTTTTCTCTTAGTTGATTTAGGTGGAAAGGGCATGGGTTTTTTGAACCCATGGCTCTCTTTCTTTTCCATGTTTTCTAACAACGAAGTCTCTTTTACCATATCTCTTATTTTTTGGTTGTGGGTTATCAAGATCAACAACTGCTTCTATCGCAACATCATTATCTATTTGTTTATCATTGTCTGGTTGAGTATCTTCATGAACATTATCATTATCTTTTTCATTATCACTAGGTGAATGTTCATTACCAGATTGAGATTCAGCATCAGAGATAGAGGCATGCAAAGTCCTATCATTTTTCTTTTTCTTCTCCTTTTTAGACGGACTAGGTGCATCAGTGTTAGTTCTTTGAGAGTCTTGTTCAAATCTTTTAGGATGTCCCTCAGGATAAAGGGGTTCCTGAGTCATTTTACCTCCACTAGTTGCTACTCTAACAGCAAAGTCATTCATATTATTATTCATTTCATCAAGCAAGTCTCTTTGAGATTTGGTAACTTGTTCTAGTTGAGTTTGAACCATAGATGCATGTTTTCCTACACCTCTAACATCATTGGAGATTCTAAATAATAAGTCACTCAAGCGAGCAATCATATTAGAATTATAATTCAATTGTTTCATAACATTGGCATTGAAGTGATCTTGTTTTGAGATGTACTTGTAAAACTCATAAAGGAATTGACTAGGATGCATATTATAAGGATTGTCCCTTTCATTGGATTTCATTAAAGAATTTACCTCTACCACCTTAGGCGGTGGTGTGTCAAGTCCATGTATCTCTTCAATAGGAGGTAAACGTTTAACATCCTCTGCTTTAATACCTTTTTCCTTCATAGATTTCTTTGCCTCTTGCATATTTTCCGGACTGAGATATAAGATACCCCTCTTCTTTGGAGTGGGCTTATGCGGTGGTTCAGGAAGAGTCCAATCATCATAATTTTTCAATATATTATTCAATAATTCCCGAGCTTGTGCAATAGTTCGATCCCTTAAAACACAACCAACACAACTATCTAGGAAGTCCCTAGAAGCATCAGTTAGTCCATTATACAAGATATCAAGTATTTCATTTTTTATAAGACGATGATCAAGCAAAGCATTAAGCAATTGGAGAATCCTCCCCCAAGCTTGTGGGAGACTCTCTTCTTCAATTTGCAAAAAGTTAAATATTTCCTGTAAGGCAGCTTGTTTCTTATGAGAAGGAAAATATTTTTCAGAGAAGTAGTAAATCATATCCTGGGGACTACGCACACAACCAATAGCAAGAGTATTGTACTAAATCTTAGCATCACCCTTTAATGAGAACATAAATAATTTGAAAATATAATAATAGCGAATCTTCTCATCATGGGCAAATAGGGTGGCTACATCATTCAACTTAGTAAGGTGTGCCACAATAGTTTCAGTTTCATAACCATGGAAAGGATCAGATTAAGCCAAAGTAATCAACTCTGGGTCAACAAAGAGTTCATAATCCTTATCATCAACAAAGATAGGCGAAGTAGCAAACTTAGGATCACACTTCATTCTAGCATTCAAAGATTTCTCTTTAAGTTTTCATAATAGTTTCTTTAGATCATCTCTATCATTGCAAGCAAGAAAATCTCAAGTTGTCTACTCATCCATAAAATAACCTTCAGGTACCTTAGGCAATTCATATCTAGGAGAGGTAGGTCTAATAGGTGTTTCATGATTTTTCTGTTTTAGGTATTTCATCAGCTTAATGATCTCATCAGTTTCAGTAATTTCTTTTTCTTTAACTCTAGCAATTTGTTCATAAGAAAATCACCTAGTGGCACACCATCATCAATCAAGGTACTAGCATCATCATGAGTAGTGTTCATCACAGAAGTAGCATCATCAATAACTTGCGACATATCATAATTAATGGCATGTGGTGGTGTTGCAACTTTACTGAAAATAGAAGGCGAATCAAGTGCAGGGCTAGATGGAAGTTCCTTACCACCCCTCGTCTTAGAGGGAAAAATCTTAGTCTTAGTGCCCTTCATATTCTTCATAATGATAGATTGATAATAATCCCATGTGACTCAATAAATATAGCTATGCTCCTCGGCAATGGCGCCAGAAAGAGGTCATGATAACCCACAAGTATAGGGGATCGCAACAGTTTTCGAGGGTAGAGTATTCTACCCAAATTTATAGATTTGACAGAAGGGGATCCAAAGACTATTTGCAAGTATTAGTAGCAGAGTTGTAAATTCAACCATACATGGAGATTAATTATTCGTAGCAATATGATTAGTAGCATAGTGATATGATAGTTTTGATGGTAGTGACAGTAGTAGTAACGGTAACAGTGATAGCAGTGATTTTGTAGCAGTTGTGACAGCAGTATTAGCAATAGTAACTTAGCAAGAACAATATTTGAAAAACTCGTAGGCATTGGATCGGTGAATTCATTAGATGATATTCATCATATAACAACCATAACCTAGGGCGATACGGCACTAGCTCCAATTAATAAATATAACGTAGACATGTATTTCGTAAATACTCATACGTGCTTATGGAAAGAACTTGCATGACATCTTTTGTCCTACCCTCCCGTGGCAGCTGGGTCCATAAGGAAACTAAGGGATATTAAGGCCTCCTTTTAATAGAGAACTGGAACAAAGCATTAGCACTTTGTGAATACATGAACTCCTCAAACTACGGTCATCATCGGAAAGTATCCGACTATTGTTACTCCGGGGTTTGTGGATCGTAACACATAGCAGGTGACTACAACTTGCAAGATCGGATCTAGAACATAGATATAATGGTGATAACATAAACGGTTCATATCTGAAATCATGGCACCCGGCCCCAAAATGACAAGCATTAAGCAAGGCAAAGTCATAGAAACATCAATCTCAGAACATAATGGATACTAGGGATGAAGCCCTAACAAAACTAAGTCGATTACATGATGAATCTCATCCAACTCCCTAACAGATCAGCGAGCCTACAAAGGAATTACTCACTCCCGGTGGAGAGCATCATGGAATTGGCGATGGAGAAGGCTTGGTGATGACGAAGATTGAAGATCCCTTTCCCCCGAGCCCCTAACGGACTCCAGATATCGCCTCCCGATGAAGAACAAGAGGCGGCGGCTCCGTCTCATGAAATGCGATAATTCTTCCTCCCTGATTTTTCTCTGAAAATAGGATTTTATAGCATCGGTTGTAGGGTTAGCGGGGCCACCAGGTGGGCACAACCCACCTGGGAGCGCCAGGAGGGGGTGCGCCCTGGACGGTTGTGCTCACCCAGGGGCCCCCTTCGGTGGTTCTTGGCTCCAGTATTTTTCTTTTATTCCATAAAAATCTCCAAAAAGTTTCGTTCCATTCCGAGGACATTTATTTCAACTCAAAAACAACACCATGGTAGTTCTGCTGAAAACAGTGTCAGTCCGGGTTTGTTTCATTCAAATTATGCAAATTAGAGTCAAAACAAGAGTAAAAGCATTAGGAGAAATAGATACGGCGGAGCCGTATAAAAGCGGTGTCGCAGAAAATAAGCATGCTCATTTAATGATTTTCCCTCAACTAAGCTAGTTGGGTTTTCAGCACGAGCACATAGGGATCGAACATGATGCAAGTAGAAAGCTTCAGTAGTATGATAGATTTTTTATGGTTCTTCAACCATTGGTTTAGAATGTACAACTAATTTTTTGTATTTTGCATTTCCTAGCCATAACTAAAGATAGAAAACAAGAGCACAAAATAAAAGCTGCTTAGTGATAAAGCAAACAAGCACACACGAGAATATTCACACCACGCTATTTCTCCCCGGCAATGGTGCCAGAAAAAGGTCTTGATAATCCACAAGTGTAGGGGATCAATTGTAGATTTTTCAATAAATAAGAGTGTCGAACCTAAGGAGGAGCTAAAGGTAGGATTTATATTCCCTTCAAGTTCTATCGACCACCGATACAACTATACGCACACTTAACATTCGCTTTACATAGAACTAGTATGAAACTATTTTTCTAGAACTACTTTGCAAGAATAAAACTAGGACTACTTTGTGAGATAATAGTAGTTAGTTGTTTAGTATAAAGATTTTTATAACAAAAAAGATGTATTTTGTCCATAGGCAATCGATTACTAGACCGGTAATGAGTATTGCAATTCTATATATTAGGGAGAGGCATGAGCTAAAAAGTTTTCGTACATGGATCATATGCACTTATAATTGGAACTCTATAAAGCATCCGCAACTACCAAAGAGCATTAAGGTAAAACCCAACCATAGCATTAAGTATCAAGTCCTCTTTACTCCCATACGCAACAACCCCCCTTACTCGGGTATAAGCTTCTGTCACTCTCACCACCCACTATTATCAAATCATGAACGTATTGCAACACCCTACATAGGGAATCCCACACACTTGCGCGACACGGAGGGCACTGTAGGACAGCACCAAAGGTAAACATACAACTCAAACCAATCACGATCATCAATCAACCCATAGGACAAAACGAATCTACTCAAACATCATAGGATGGCCATACATCATTGAATAATAATGTATAGCATTAAGCACCATGATTAAGGAGATATTACAATGGGGAGAAGAGGTGTTAAACCGCTACATAGAGGGGGGGAGAGTTGTTGATGACGATGGCGAAGTTGTTGGTGTACATCGTCGTCACGATGATTGCCCCGGCGGCGCTCCATCGCCACCGGGAGAGAGGGGGAGAGATCCCCCCTCCTTATTCTTCTTATTCCTTGGCCTTGCCCCTAGATGGGAGGAGAGTCCCCCCTCTTCTCCATGTTCTGCATGGAGGCAAAGGGGCAGGAGCCCCTCCTAAATTGGATCTCTCTCTGTTCTTTTCTGTTGTGTGTTCCTGCTTAGATTCCCGGAGATCCGTAACTCCGATTGGGCTAAACTTTTAACATGATTTTTTTTCCGAATATTGAAACCGACATACAAGGTGCTCAGAAGCCACCAGGGTGCGACCACCCCCCTGGGCGCTCCCTGGTGCCTTGAGCCACCTCGTGTACCACGTTGAGTTGATTCTTCTTGCCAAAGATCACATATATTCCAAAGTAAATCTTTGTAAATTTTATCGTGTTTGGACCTTGTTTGATACGGATATCCTACGAAACAAAAAACATGCAACCAACAAGAACTGGCACTGGGCACTTGATCAATATTTTAGTCCCAAAAATAATATAAAATTTTGCCAAAAGTATATGAAAGTTGTAGAATATTGGCATGAAACAATAAAAAATTATAGATACGACACAGACATATCACTGGCCGACCAGGGGAGACCGAGACCGCATCCACGGGACTAAATCCACAATGGATCTGTGCCCGCGCTGCCGCCCCGGAGCAAACCCAAAGTGCTGCCGCCACAGCCTGGCCGCCCACCCGTTCCACCATCTGGCCGCCATGCCTCCCGACGCGCCTACCCCGCATCAGCGCCACGCCTACGTCGCGCTGCCACATCTCACGTTGCAGCCATATGTCAGGAGGAGGAGAAGGTCCCCACCGCCACTGACTTGCACCAGGCTTTGCCCGGCGGTGCCTGCTAGTGGTGGCGAGGAGAGGGAAGGGTGTAGTAGTCGTCTGCGGGTTGGAGGCTAGGATTCTCCCGCCGCCGCCCGCGAGAGCGATGCGAGGGATGTGAGTGACGAGAGGGCCTGCCAATAGAGAGCGAGATCGCTTTCGGATATCCCAGAGACGCGTAAAAATGTGCGAAGAGGACGCCGGAGACCAAGCCACAAAAGTTCCCTCATGGAACTCTTGAATTAAGAATTCTCATCTGATAATAACAGGGCGTGCTAAGAAGATTTGTACTCGTATTGATCGATGATATCCTGGTGTACAGTGAAAGGTTAGTATCACATGGTGACCACCCCAGGCTAATCATCCCCCTTCTAATTTATTTGGGTCCAGGAACAAGTGGTGAGTGTGTTTGTTCTTTGATTTGCTAAGAATGAAATTCGATGGAATCAACTTATTTTATTGAACCAGTATGGTGCCATTGTTGAATGTCCCCGGTGATGTCTGCTAGAACTACGTCGGTGTTTCCCCAAAGAGGAAGGGATGATGCAGCACATCAATGGTAGGTATTTCCCTCAGTGATGAGACCAAGGTTATCAAACCAGTAGGAGAACCACGTAACACTACGTGAACGGTACCTGCACACAAATAACAAATACTTGCAACCCGACGTATTAAAGGGGTTGTCAATCCCTTTTGAGCAACTCCACCCGAAATTGGCAAAAGGACGTGAGAAAGTTGTAATAAATTGATAGATGGATCGCCAAATAAAATAAAGTGTAGCAAGGTATTTTTGTATTTTTGGTTTAATAGATCTGAAAATAGAAGCAAATAAAAATAGATTGCAAAGGCAAATATAATAAAGAAGAGACAGGGGGCCGTAGGTTTCACTAGTGGCTTCTCTCGAGAAAAATAGCAAACGGTGGGTAAACGAATTACTGTTGGGCAATTGATAGAACTTCAAATAATCATGATGATATCCACGCAATGATCATTATATAGGCATCACGTCCAAGATTAGTAGACCGACTCCTGCCTGCATCTACTACTATTACTCCACACATCGACCGCTATCCAGCATGCATCTAGTGTATTAAGTTCATGGAAAAATGGAGTAATGCAATAAGAACTATGACATGATGTAGAAAACATCTATTTATGTATAAATAGACCCCATCTTGTTATCCTTAATGGCAACAATACATACGTGTCGGATCCCGTTCTGTCACTGGGATCAAGCACCGTAAGATCGACCCATCACAAAGCACCTCTTCCCATTGCAAGATAAATAGATCAAGTTGGCCAAACAAAACCCAAATATCAGAGAAGAAATGTGAGCTATAAGCAATCATGCATATAAAAGATTCAAAGAAGACTCAAATAACTTTCATGGATAAAAATATAGATCTGATCGTGAACTCAAAGTTCATCGGATCCCAATAAACACACCAAAAAAAAGAGTTATATTATATAGATCTCCAAGAGACCATTGTATTGAGAATCAAAAGAGAGAGAGGAAGCCATCTAGCTACTAACTACGTACCCGTAGGGTCTACAAAGAACTACTCACGCATCATTGGAGAGGCACCAATGGGCATGATGAACCCCTCCGTCATGGTGTCTAGATTGGATTTGTGGTTTATAGAACTTGCGGCTGCTAGAATTGATTTTCGTCGACTCCCATAGGGTTTCTGGAATATTGGGGTATTTATTGAGAAAAGAGGCGGTGCAGGAGGCCACCAAGGAGGGCACAACCCACCTGGGTGCGCCTGGGGGCCCAGGAGCTCCCTATTGGGTTGTGCCCCCCTCGGGGCACCCAAACAGATGCTTCTCTGACCATTGGTTGTCTTCTAGTCCATAAAACTCCACAATACGTTTCACTACGTTCGGACTCCATTTGATATTGGTTTCCCGCGATATAAAAAACATGCAGAAAACAGCAACCGGCACTGGGCACTATGTCAATAGGTTAGTACCAAAAAATGATATAAAATGATTGTAAAACATCCAAGAATGATAATATTACAGCATGGAACAATAAAAAATTATAGATACGTTGGACACGTATCAACATCCCCAAGCTTAATTCCTCTCGTCCTCGAGTAGGTAAATGATAAAAACAGAATTTTTTATGTGGAATGCTGCCTAACATGCTCATCACATATTCTTTTCTTATAGCATGGACATTTGGACTTTTATATGGTTCGAAGCAATAGTCTAGTTTTGACATGAGATTAAATACTCAAGCATACCAACAAGCTACCATGTCTTTCCAAATATCAATACTAAAACACTACAAAAAAAAGACACATCCGTGACATTTTGAGCCAAACGAATTTTTTTCCTGTCGTACATATGACACTTCTATGACGATAATTGTGACAAAACCCGGTATCATCATAGATGTGGTGGGCTCCTACTTATATGACAAAAAATCATGACAGAAAATGGGCTTTTCGTCCTGGGCGGGCCGGAGACGCAGCTGCATGACATTCTTTGGGCCGTCCATGACGAAAAAACCCGTGGTAGAAGCGAGGGGGAGGAAAATATCGGGGAGTTGCCGGTTACGGTGGGAGGTCGGGGGCCGAGCGATGCGCGTTTCTCTCATACACGTGCGAGGCGTTCGCTCTAACTGAACCCGAGCGAGGCGTTGGTCTGTAACTGAACCCGAGCGATTGCACTGCAGGCTACGCGTTACTGAACCTGAGCGATCTATCGATGGCTGTTAACTGAACCCGATGGAGCGATTCCTTTGCTACTGC